>NC_053426.1:27543256-27854037 GCF_007990345.1 Gossypium hirsutum | reverse complement strand
GAGGTCGAATATGTGTTCCGAGAAATTTAGACTTGATTTAGATGATTTTGAACAAATCACATAGTATGTCATTTATCTTTTCATCTGGGAAGTATGAAAATTTATAACGATTTGAAATAACTTTATTGGTGGCATGGTATGAAATGGGACATTTCAAAGTTTGTTTCTAAATTGTCATCAAGTTAAAGCTAAGCATCAGGTACCGTCAGGTTTATTACATCCAGTTATGATCCCCGAGTGGAAATGGGATAGAGTAACTATGGATTTTGTGTTAGGATTGCCCCTATCTTCGAGTAAGAAAGATGCAATCTGGGTTGTAGTTGACAGATTAACAAAATCGACTCATTTCTTTCCTGTACGAATGGACTATTCACTTGACAAGCTTACTGAGTTGTACATTTCAGACATTGTTTGATTACATAGGGTACCTATTTCTATTGTTTCGGATAGAGATCAGAGGTTTACATCATGGTTTTAGAAGAAACTGCAAGACACACTCAGTACAAAGTTACATTTTAGTAACGCATTTCACCCGCAGATGGATGGTTAATCCTAGCGAGTTATTCAGATACTCAAGGATATGTTGAGATGTTGCATTCTTGAGTTCGAAGGTACGTGGGAAAAATATTTTCCATTAATTGAATTTGCGTACAACAATAGTTTTCAATCGAGTATTAAAATGGCACCTTACTTATATGGTCGAAAGTGTTGAACACCTTTGTACTGGACTGAACTTAGCAAGAATAAGATTCACGGGGTTGATCTAATTAGAGAAACGGAAGAAAAAGTGAAAGTAATTCGTGATAGTCTGAAAGCCGCATCATATCGTCAGAAATCATACGCAGACTTGAAACGAAAAGATATAGAGTTTTAGATTAGGGATAGAGTGTTTTTGAAAGTATCTCCATGGAAGAAAATACTTTGATTTGGTCATAAAGGCAAATTGAGTCCGCAATTCATCGGACCGTATGAAATCATCGAGCGAGTTGGACCAGTTGCTTATTGGTTAGCATTACCATCTAAATTAGAAAAGATTCACAATGTATTCCATGTATCAATGCTATGAATGTACAGATCTGATCCTTCGCATGTTATTTCCCCGACTAAAGTTGAGATTCAATCAGATTTATCGTATACTGAAGAACCGATCTGAATTCTAGCTCGTGAGATCAAAGAGCTGAGAAATAAAAGAATAGAATTAGTAAAAGTATTATGGCATCGACACGGGTTATAAGAAGCTACGTGGGAACTTAAGGATGCTATGAGAAAGCAGTATCCAAACCTATTCGCTGGTAAGGTTTTCGGGGATGAAAATTCCTAAGGGGGAGAGTTGTAACAGCCCAGTTTTTAGCTAAATCGGAACAATGGTTTTGTGACCACAAATTTGAGGTCGTAAAATTATTTTAATATTATTACTGGTGTTTATAGCATGTGAATATTTATGTGTGAAAATTTCATGAGCTAATTTTATCATTTAATAGCATAATTTGAGAAAAAGGACTAAATCACGTAAAATGAAAAAGTTACATTCTATATGTTAAAAGTGCTTAATTATCATGGCTTATTAAATGTGAGATCCTTATGTTGTAATTTGACCCTTTGTAGTCGAATTTGACATAAATGGGCATATATTAGGCGATTTTATAATGCTTTTATTAAGGGTAAAATTGGTATTTGATTATTAAGTTAATATTAGTTAAAAGAAAAAACAAAATATTCATCAATTCATGCATTCATCAACCGAAAATATCAAACAAAAAGACGAACATTTAGGGCTTGTATATTCGGCACCTTTAATCTTTAATTAATGTATGTTCTTTGCTCGGTTTTTTATGATTTTCACGTTTTTGTGGTTGTTGCTTTGAGTACTAGCTAGCCCATACCCTAATTTGTGAAATTGTTGATGATTTTGTGAATTGAATTGATGAATCCATGAGTTTTATGATGTTTGATGATGAATTGTAAAAGCTTGGTGCTTGATATACATGTTTTGTAAAGTGATTTTGAGTAAAAATACATATTAGGGGTAAAATTGAGAAAAGTGCAAATTGAGGTGTTAAATTTTAAAATAAATGAAAAATATGGGATGCTAGGGGCACTATAGTAATTCAGCACACATGGGTTTGTTATGAATTGGTGTAATTTTGTGTATTTGTGAAATAAGGACTAAATTGTCAAAATGTGAAAGTTTAGGGGCTAAAATGCAAAAATGTCCAAATGTATAGTTCTGGATAAAATTGAATGAATAGGAAATTAAATGAGTTAATATTGAATTTATATAGATCAAGAAAGAAAGGAATCAGATTTAGATCGGGGAAAATTGAAGGTTATCGAGTAATCGATTCAATTCTTCAATTCTGAGTACGAGGTAAGTTCGTACATGATAAACTTTGTTACAATTTTGTTTTTAATGCTTTATTAATGCATAAATTGTATATATGCAACTACGAATGTGTACGATGACAAATCTAATATATTTGGCACTTAGTGTGCATTTCAAAATAGCTTCAGCTATATATAGCATTTAGTGTGCGAATTGGAATAGCTTCAGCTATATGTGGCACTGAGTGTGCGATACCACGATAGTTTGGGTTTAATGTGGTGGCAATAAGTGTGCGGTATCATTATAGCTTCAGCTAATCATTTATGCACTAAGTGTGCGAGTTCTTTGAGAATGTAAAGATTTCCAGATGGTTTAGCGTATTGAACAATGAAGTGATAAGGAAATAAATAAATACAGGAGTGTACAAGTACAATACCAATGTGTTAGTTGATAATATGATAGTGTATTGGTACGTACGGTACCTATGTGGTAGTTGATATTATGTGTATGAAGCTTGATGGATTTGTATATATAGGATAAATGGTCATGGATTAGAATCAAATGATGATATGAGACTTACTAAGTGTTTATTAATTGTTAAATTGTATATTATGAATTGTTGAGTAAATATTTAGAACGAACTTCTAAGCTATGAAGCTTACTGTGTGTCATTTGTGTTTGTTTTATAGAGTATCGAAGCTAGCTCAGACATCGGGGATCCTCGGGAACCATCATCACACTATCGATCATTTCATTGGTATTTTTGAAGCCTTGTATATATGGTATATGGCATGTATAGGCTAGTATTGCTAGGGTATATTTTGTGTTATGGAATGATAGCCATGTTCATCATGTTCGTTGTCATCTCAAGAGTAAACCAAAATATCATCTATAAATACCACCATAAACCTGTCTAAGGACGGGTTGAAAATTCTGTTCATCAAGTCCATAAACACTGCAGGTGAATTTGTTAGGCCAAATGGCATCACAAGAAACTCATAGTATCCATACCTGGTTTTAAAAGTTGGCACATCTGATTCCTTTACCCGTAGTTGGTAGTAACTAGAACGGAGTTCAATATTTGAAAATACAATAGCACACTTTAACTGGTTAAGCAAGTCATCGATCTGAGGCAATGGATACTTGTTCTTTATTGTAACTTTGTTGAGCTATCTGTAATCAATACACAGCCTCAACGATCTATCCTTCTTCTTTACAAATAAATCTGGCGCACCCCAAGGTGAGTAACTAGGTCGAGGCAAACCTCTGTCTATCAATTCTTGCAACTGTACTTTCAACTCTTTCAACTCAGTAGGAGCCATTCTGTAAGGTGCTATGGATATCGATGTCGTTCTCGGAACAAGGTCTATAAAGAATTCCACTTCTCTTTCCGATGGCAAACCAGGTAATTCTTCTGGAAATACATCAGAAAATTCACTTACTATCGGCATTGACTGAATCTTTTACTTAGATACCTTAGTATCCATCACATATGCAAGATAAGCCTCATACCCCTTTCTGACATATTTCTGTGTTGATATTGCTGAAATCACATTAGGTAATCCATCTAGTTTTTTAGATTCAACACGAAGTAATTCACCATTCTGACATTTCAATATAATATATTTCTACTTACAGTTTACCACTGCATCATATTGGGTTAACCAATCCATTCCCAAGATTACATCAAACTCATCAAAGGGAAATAAAATCAAGTCAGCCGAAAAATAATAGCCTCTTACCACAAACAGACAATTCTTACAAACTTTGTCCACCATAACACTCTAGCCCAGGGGGTTTGAAACTTTAACCACAAATTCAGTGAATTCAATAGGTAAATTTTTAACAAACACTAGGTTCGTACATATATATGAGTGTATGGAACCAAGATCAATCAATGCAGTAATATTAGTATCAAGTGAAGAAAATGTACCAGTAATGACGTCTGCCGCAAAGGCATCTTCTCTAGCATGAATAGAATATGTTCTTTCAAGTGCTCGTGCTTCAGATCTAGCTACCGTATCCTTGGTAGTACCTCGACTACCACTAGCATTACCGGGATGAAGGGGTGGTCTGCCTCTCGCAACAGGATTGCTTGGCTTTGGTGTAACATCCTGAATTGGGGTCTAGTCAGAATTGTGGTTTTAAGACCACAAATATAAAATAGAAATAATTATTTTTTGATTATTTTATGATCCATGAAATGATTTCATGTTTGTGTGAATTTTTCATGAAGAAATTCTATGCCTAAAGTGTCCAAATTGACTTTAGGGAATAAATTGAATAAGTTGTAAAACTTGTGTTCTAGAAGCTTCAAGCATGAAATTGCATTGGATTATTAATTAGAGGTCCTTAAATAGAAATTTAACCAAGTTTTGAAATTTTGGACAAGAACGGGCATGAATAGGAAAATTTTGAAAGAAAGGCCTTAAGGGCATTTTTGTCATTTGGTAAATAAAAGAATAAAAAGGGAAAAGGAAAGTAAAATTTGTCCACCTTCTTCTTGCTTGTGCCGAAATTTCAAGGGTCACCATAGCTAGGTTTTTTGCATCTTTCAAGCTCAAAAGTAAGTGCATCCTAGTCTCGTTTTTAATGTTCTTTACATTTTTGAAGTTGTCATCAACCGATCTGGCTATTTCTACCATTATTTTGAGCTAGAGTTCATGTTTGAAATTTGACCCATGTGTGACATCGTTGTATTTTGATGTTTAATGGAGGAATATGAATGTTTGACGTGTGATAAACATCATTTACTAAGTTATTTTTCGTGAAAACAACTAAAAAGGGCTTGTTTGTAAAAGGTGTAAAAATGAGTAGTATAAATGTGAAATAAAGGAAAATGTGGGCTGATATGAGTTAGAATATGAATCGGCTAGGCTTGGGTAACCAAGAAATTGTATGTGTTTCATTTTACAAGCAAAGGACTAAAGTGTAAATAAGTGAAAAATTAGGGGTAAAAAGGTAATTTTATCAAAGTATGTGTTATGGGTCAATATGAGCAACGTATGTATTGAACAAGTTGAATTTCGCATTATAGATCAAGAAAAACGTGATTCAGGTCTTGATCGGGGGGAAAACAAAGTTTACGAGGATTAAGCTTGTTTCTATCATTTTGTGCCGAGGTAAGTTCATGTGTAAATAATGCAATGTTGTATCATGTTTTAATGCTTCTTTAATGTATGAATTTCCATTTTTAATTATTGTAAAGAGTGTATGAATAATATTATGGTCAATGAGAATGACTTTGTGAAGGAGTTTGATGAAAATGTATCATCAAATAATCCCGTTTGAACCTTAGGAATAGTTTAGGATACAAGTGACATGTCACTAGGAATAATGTGATCTGAACTCATTGAGTTGTGGTCTGAGTTCATGTAATACCCCAAACCCGGCCTAGACGTTATGACCAGATCCGACGTGCCACATCAAAAATGTTAAAAACATTTTTTTCCATTCTAAGTTCAGAAAATCGTACTTGATGTTCAAAGGATTAATTCATTAAGGGTTAAAGTGAATGGAAGCTGTGCACCAGGTAGGAAACTGGAAAAGAGGAGGTGAATCCATCGGACTGCTTAAGTACCAAGCTCTTTCGGATCCAATCCTAGACATGCACACCGCCATTGCCACACTCCAACATCGTGTATTTCTTTAAGTTACCATTGTAATTATGTTCATTTTAAAATAAAACATATTTAATTTTGGGAAAACGTTATCACAGTAGAAGCCTTGTTCGAGACCGTGTTACTTTGATATCAATTTATGTTTTTGAAAACGAACCCTAGATCTAGTCCATTTTGATAGTTAATATAAATTAAGTTCATCATAATAAAATATAAACCAAACCCATAAAAAAATAATAGAGCAGCCTTATTACATAATAAAACCCAAATCATCGAAGTAAATGAAAAATGAAGTCCAATTCACCAGAAGAAAACCATATTGCAGAACGAGTGGCCACTCCGAATCCCTCGTAGCTCCAAGCCCACTATGGTTGGGGATTACCTGCATGGATGAAGATAGGGGATGAGTTTGGGGAAACTCAATGTGTAAAATTAACCCAACCATAGCCTATATCCGCTCAACCACAGAAACAGAATAAATTGGCCTTAGCCCAGAACAGTATACAGAATTAAGCCCATAGGCCCATAACAGATCAGATCAGATATTTCATGTATATGCAAAACCCAACCCATAACCAACCACATACACCCCCTTACCAACCTTTCACCATGTGGGGAGACTACTCGACCCACCCAACCGCTACACGCCACAGAATTATGCAGCATGGCTGCCAGAACAGATAATGTGACAGAGTCACCAGATACAGATAATCGTGGCAGAGCCACCAGAACAGAAATATGTGGCAGAGCCACCAGATCAGATAATTTGTGGCATAGCCACCAGGGCGCTTCCTCCATAATATAACCCATGTCCCCATGCAACAAATATTCATTCATGGCATACATCATACAAATTTAAATCAACATGCTTTTCGGACAAAATTAACCCTAGGGGCATTTTGGTCATTTACACCTAGGGGTATCATGGTAATTTTCCATACATAAGGTTATTGTAGTAATTTAGCTATTTTTAGGGTTTTCATGCACATCCTATCCATTTACGTACTATCAGAATACTTACCGCGCATACTTACCAAATTGAGCCCGTTGGCCCATGAACCCGATTTTTGGCCCATTAAGCCCAAGTTATCAAAATGCATGAAATCGCATGTACTGCAGTTTATTACCTTCGGAATACCAAACATACAAACCCAACTATCTTACGAGCATTCACACACTCACAAACTCCCAAAATACCAATTTTCCGGCATTTCGGCATTTCGGCTTTTGCCGATCTAGTCTATGTGAGGGTGTCAGTTACACACCTGTTTTATGACGATTTGCTGACGAGATCCACGTACGAACTGCCTACAATTATAATACTGCCACGTTAATCTTACTACCAAAATGAACTACATATTAACTTCTTACCATATTCGGCCAACAACACCTTAGGCCTTAGCGTTCCTACCTTTGCTGAAAATAGCGTCTCGATCCCGATCCGTTCGCTCCACTTGTCCAAGCCCTTGATCAATAGCCTCTTAATCACACTATTACCAAAATAGTACTATTATCACAACCCCTTAGGGCTACAAGTCCAAAAACGACAACCTCCCTAACCTTTTAGGGATTCTGACTTTTCTTAAAATATGAAAGATAGACTAAGTTGGAAAGACTTACCACCGATTCTTTCAGTCAACATTCCCCCTTAGTTCCTACTTGATTCTGATACAGTTCTAAGCCCTCAAACGATAACAAAATTCGAGCCTTCAGTGATCTCAGTATTCGGCTATGTCCGTAGGATAGTGTGGGAGTTTTGGCTTTTTGCAAAAGTGTAGAGAAAGATAAAATATGAGGGTTTTTACTTGTGGTATTGTCGATAGAAACCTGGGGTTTAGAGGTTGAGAGAATCGGCCAAAGATGATGAGAAAAATAAGAGATTTGGCTAGGGAAAAATCGGTACAAAAGGAGTCAAGTTTTCGGGATTTTGGGATTTGAGGCAATCGGCTATAGTCTTAAAATAATGGAAGGAAGGTGGTATAGAGTAGGGTGGCTGAAGGATTCGGCTATGGAAAAAAGATGAAGAAAAGAATAAGTGGATGGAGAGAAGAGAAAAAGAAAAGAAGAGGAGAATGGTCAGGAAACGGCACCACTTACCACTAATGCCGAATTTATACTAGCACTAACCCTAGCCGAAATTCCCATGCTAAAGTCCCTTGGCCGGCCACCTCTTGTTCCTTGATCAGTTCCTAGATTTCCTCCCTTATCTGTTCCTAAATCGTATCCCTTATCAACTCCTAAATCCTCTCCTGACAGACTTTCACTTCAGTTCCACTGCTTACCTTTTCTGAACATAAAAATAATAATTGTCTTAATATGTTGTCATTGTGACTTGAACCTCAGCTCTCCCTGGCATCCACACGCCACTTTTATAGCCTTGCCAGTGGCGTCACATGCCACTTTGCCACTTGATTCCTTATGTCTTATTTTACCCAAATAATATTTAAGACCCCTGTTAACCAGAACCCCCCTTTTCCTCTTATGGATTAAAATCACCTAAAATTACTGGGTTTTAGCTTAAGCTTGGGCCTTCTAGAGCCCACTAACATAATTAAACCTATGTCAAACAGTCAAAACACAACAATTCCAAAATTTACCAAAATTAACAGAAGTCCCAAAAATTGGGGCGTTACAGTTCATGACATATGTGATATCTGAACTCATTGAGTTATGGTCTGAGTTCATGATGCATGTGACACATGTTTTGGCGTCGGGGTGCTGGTCTCGCATATTCTACCGATGGTTGGGTAGTCTAGCATGTGTTGTGAATACATGACAACCTATGTGAGTAGACCCGTGAGTAGCTCAAAAGTGAGCAACATGTGATATGTGGTATGAGGTAGTGTTGGCTACATATTAGGCACTTAGGTGAGAGATTCTGATGTATCCGATAGTATTCCGAGTGTTCAACGGGTAGTTCTAAAGGAAGTTCAATGAGTAATCTTGATAAATACGTCAAAGATAAGAAAGTAAGTTATTATGTGCAAGTGGCACAGGTATGTACATCAAACTCATGAGAATGGCATGAGATATAATGAACTTGTGGTAAGAATATATATATATGAAGAATGACTTTAAGAGATTTGATAATATGCAAGATTATGTTCATTATGTTAAATGTATGATTAATACTTGCTTAAGTTGCATTTTATTTGCATGTGAACTTACTAAGCTTTAAAGCTTACCCCTTTCCTTTCCTTTTCTTATAGTGTCACCAGGTTAGCTCGGGGATCGAAAGACGTCGGAGACTCGATCACACTATAAATTGAATATTTAGGTATAGCTAATATTATCATTTTGAATATGGCATGTATAGGGACTTAGTCTTTTTGTTATGTGTCATATTGATTAGCCAAATGAGTTCGCTCATGAAAGTATTACAATTATTTTGTATATGGCCATAAGAGGTGGCTCATATTGATTTTTTGGGTTGTAACCCTAATTATTGGCGCATGCATGCAAATGTGCTTATGCTTTAATGTGGTTATGGCTGCTTATGGTTAATGAGTGTTATGGATGGCATGTATGTTCGGGGTATGAAATATGATTAATATGTATGACAATAAATATGGTGCAAATGTGTAAGTTAAAAGTAGGTTAGCAAAGATAGACAAATATGAAATTGGTATGGAATGCCATATGAAAGCATGATAGTTTGAATAGGTAAGATATTGACATTACCAAGTCATAATTTAACCATAAATGTGAATGCTTGAGTAGCCAAATGTGCCATGTTGCATGCCATGAAGTGAGTGTAGGTATGTAAGTGTTTAAGAGTGGCAAATGGCTTGGAAATTAGACTTGAAATTGTCCACACGGTTAGATACGTGGGCATGTGTCTTGGTCGTTTGTGACACACGGTCTACCCCATGGGTGTGTGATCCGGCTGTGTGTCCCTATAACCTAATTATGCAAAACAGAATGCCCAATAGTAAACACACGGGGAGAGACACGGCCGTGTGTTTCAGCCGTGTAAAGTACACGACATTAGGACATGGGCGTGTGCCCAGGCCATGTGAAGTCTGGACTTACTTTTTGGAATTTAATTCGCCACACGGCCTAAGCACACGGTCGTGTGACTTGGCTGTGTGACCTTCTTTGGTTGATGACATCATAGTCATAGAGTTACACGAGTTGAAGGCACGGGCATGTCCCAATTCCACACGGGCGTGTGTGACCACACGGCTTACCCACACGGGCATGTGACTCCCCAAAGTAGGAAATTTTTCTAAGTTATCTTAAAGTTTTCTAAAGTTCTTGGTTTAGTCCTGAACCACCTTCGATGTATATTTGGGGCCTCGTAGGCCCATATAAGGGACAATTTGTATATGTATGAATGAAATTGACTTGAACGAAAATTGTATGGCCCGATTTTGTATGTGTGCTTGTGTTAAAGTCTGATAACGCCTCAAATCCTATCCTGGCTTTGGATTTGGGTAAGGGGTGTTACATTTGGAGCTAGTTCTATCTCTGTTTCAATTCTTTCAGGACAATCCCTGAGAAACTAGTCAAGTGAACCGCATCCAAAATAAGCTCCACTTCTAGTCTGTCATTCCCTATGATGAAACCTGTTACAATGTTTACATTTCAGTTTTAGAATACCGACACTACCCACACTAGTCAGAGATGGAGTTGAAGACCTCGGGTTAGATCGTTGAGAGCCCTGCTCTCTTCTAGAGTATCCTATAGAAGTGGTCACATGATCATAATACTTCTTTGATTTCTTAGAAGCAAATGATTGTGACTTACTCATAGCTCTTTTCCTAGAAATCTAAGCCTCTCTTTCGGCTTGTTTCTTTTCTTTATCCAGTTCCTCGACTTTGTGTACTCGGTCGGCTAACGCCGTAAATTCCCTTATCTCGAGAATCCCAATTAACAAATTCATATCTTCATTTAGGCCTTCTTCAAAATGTTTACACATTTCAGCCTCGGTTAGAACCCATTCCCTGGCATACTTACTTAGTCGAATAAATTCCCGTTCATATTCAAATACAGCCATGCTACCCTGCTTCAGTTCCAGAAATT
Organism: Gossypium hirsutum; assembly: GCF_007990345.1. Taxonomy (NCBI): domain Eukaryota; kingdom Viridiplantae; phylum Streptophyta; class Magnoliopsida; order Malvales; family Malvaceae; genus Gossypium; species Gossypium hirsutum. Next base: position 27,843,069 of record NC_053426.1, on the reverse strand, counting down.
CTTTCTTTTTCTGATCCATGAACCTCTGACTAACATATTTCTTCCTGAATTCAGTCTAGAAGAATTCCCATGTAATATTCTCTCTCATTACAACTAATGTTATGGTATTCCACCAATGATAAGTTGTATCTTTCAATATAGACACTGCACATTTCAGGCACTCAGCAGGTGTGCAGGACAATTCATCAAAACCTGGATAGTGTTTCCAAGCCAGAACTCGGCCCTTTCCGGATCATCATCTATAGTAGCCCTAAATTCTTCTGCCCCATGTTTGCGAATTTTATCTATCAGAGGCTTTCCAATTCTAACATGTTTAGCACCCTGTGGTACCTCAGGAATCGATCGAGGAGCAAGTGGGGGAGGTCATTTTACAGCGGGATTTGTTCTCAAGTACTGGGTAAACCATTCATTCATCATTTGAAAGAAGCCTTGCTTTGCCTCCTCACTTTGGCCCTCAGACACGGGCCTTTCACTACCAGATGCACAAGTGACTCTTTGAACTAAAGCTAAAGCATTGCTTTTAGCTTCCTCGGATTCAGCTCTAGCTCAGTTGGATGACATTATAATATGAAAAATACATTTAAAAAAGATCAGAAGTCATAACACTCACAATTTATATAATGGCATTTATAGCTAAACTCGTGTTTGTTACATCAAATCCAAGAATTGTTTAAATCGTAGCTCTGATACCACTAAATGTAACACCCCTAACCTATACCCATCGTTGAAATAGAGTTTCAGAGCATTACTAGAACATCCAGAACATTTTTCAATTCATTCATACAAATCACTATTCATTAACTGAGATTATCCATAACGTCCTTTTATTAGGCCCTCGAGGTCCAATAGAAGCATTAGAATTGAGTCGGGACTGAATCGGGACCACTAAGAATTTTTTGCAAAATTACAAAAAAAATTCAAGGTGCAAGGCTCAGACGCCCATGTAGTCCAACGGGCACCCTCGTGTGACCCTGGGACTCACCCGTGCTAGAGGCCGTGTTCGACCCCGTGTAACTCTCTAACTTGCATACATGCCACATGCCGGTGTGCTAAGCTATGTGGTTAATTAATTTAATTCAAATTAGGTGCAGGTTTCACACGGCCAAGACACATACCCGTGTTCCAGGCCATGTGGCACACACGGCTGAGACACACGCTTGTGTCTCTGCCCGTGTGCCCAATTCTGAGCATTCTGTTCCTCAAAATTTTGGTGCAGGGGACACATAGCCTAACCACACTCCCGTGTTACGTGTGTCTCAGCTCGTGTGCCCAATTCTGAGCATTCTGTTCCTCAAAATGTTGGTGCAGGGGACACACAGCCTAACCACACTCCCGTGTTACGTGTGTCTCAGCTCGTGTGCCGAATTCTGAGCATTCTGTTCCTCAAAATGTTGGTGCAGGGGACGCACAGCCTAACCACACTCCCGTGTTACCAGGTCGTGTGTCACTTATGGTCTAGACACACGCCTGTGTGTCTACCCGTATAGACAAAATGAAGCCATTTCCTAGCTTCATTTCTCACCCAAAATTACCCAAAAACCTGCACATAAAACACTCAACCAATGCCAACCAATTCAAGTATTTAAAGTAAGGAATTTCATCATTTAAACAAGGCATACCATTTCATGCATACATAGTTCCCAACTCACCTTATCTTAAATTAGACATTCACAACATTGGGTCACATGAACTTAGTATAACACATGTGGATATATATATATCATAATAGTTTACTAAACCATATCCCAAAATGAACCATCACTAGCCATTCCAATGGCTAGGTTACAAAATGACACTTCAAGCCACTATTGGCCAAGTTTCCCTATACATGCTATTACCCCAAAATGATTTTACTAAATATACCCAAAATGATAGGTTGATAGTGTGAAGATGCTCCAACAATCTTTCAATATTCACGAGCTTCCAAGCACTATAAAATAAGGGAAAAATAAAAGGAGTAAGAATTACATGCTTAGTAAGTACATAAAACAGAAACTAAACTTACCAATCTTGTTTAATAAATCTAAGCATACATATCAAGTTTTCCATCTATTTGGCTAAATTGCCTAAACACATACAATCAATCAAACATGTTAGTCACAAAAATCTTCATATTATCAAGTAATATAAATGAGCTCATCAAGCAATGTTCTTTCCAGTCATTATTATTTTATCTCAAGATTTTGATGCCAAGTCAAGAGTTATATGTCCATTGAATTATTGAAATCCCGATGAAAGTTCAAGTAGTACACTTGAGGTGTACGATTCATTAATCCGTCAATTCTTATCGAGGGTACCCCTTAGGGTACTTAACCAAGGAACACACTGATGAGTCATATGTCGTATAACAGGATTACCAGTCCAGGTTAAATCCTTTAAATAACGTATGCTCACAAGAGCTCGAATAAGGTTATCAGTCTAGGTTAAACCCTGATCATAACGTCTGCTCGAGAGGCATTATATCGGGATTACCTGTCCAGGCTAAATCCTTTATATAACAAGGTTATTGGGATTATTCGTCCAAGCTAAATCCCATTCGCAACAAATGCAGGACCTTATTAGTTTCAGAAAGCATATACATTCATCGGAATTCAATAATCAATCAGGACTTAACCATTTTATTACCATTTCAAGCATGTATAATTTTCCATCATAACATACAAGTAAGGCACATTAATATAAATCACATTACATACAATAAAACATTCAATTCACATAATTACATATCCGATTAAGTTATACGAACTTACCTCGACACTTGTTCGCGTAAAAATCTACTAATCTGAAATATTTTCCTTTCCTCGATCTTACCTCGAGTTTGTGTTTTCTGGATCTATATAAATGAATTTAATCATTAATTTTATACATTTCATACTTAGACGGACTCAATTTACGTCCTAGGCAAATTACCATTTTGCCCTTAACTTTTCCAAAAATTTTGATTTTGTCCCTAAGCACAAAAAATGAAACTTGTACAAATTAATTCCTATTCCAAGCCTAACCAAAGCCCCATTACAAATTTTCCAGCACATGTTTACATAAAATTTTAGAATTTTTCGTCAAATTTTACAAGTTTACATTTTAGTCCTTAAATCAAGTTTTTATCAAAAATCACTTTCAAAAGTTGTTTATCTATCAATAATCTTTATCTATCAATAATCTTTCATTTTCTACCATAAATTTCTAATTTTTAGCATAATACATTCATCACCAATTTTCATACTTGATAGATTTTCAAATTAATCCCTTAAATAGAGAGATTAAGCTATCTCGGTTCCAAAAATATCAAAATTACTAAAAATGGGACAACAGAACTTACCCAATTAGGCCTTGAAAGCTCTTTTTCTCTCTCCAAGGTTTCCATGTGTTTTTAAGGTTGAAGATGACAAAATAAGATGATATAATTCTATTCATCTTTTTAATTAATCATGTATTTTGGTATTTCTAATTTAGTCCCTTGTCTTTTTCTATACTTCCATAGATGAGTCACCATAAAAAATCTACATACTTTTATTAATGGTCTAATTACCATATAAGGACCTTAATTTTTGAATTTCATAGCTATTTGATCATCATAGCTACTAAAATTCAACTTTTGTATTTTATGCGATTTAGTCCTTCTCGTAATTAGGCACTAAATCGATAAAATTTTCATATCAAAATTTTTACACATCATTTCTATCATATTATAGGCCATATGGTAAAATAAAAATAAAATATATTTTGGATTGAATATGTGGTCACGAAACCACTGTTCCAATTTCATTAAAAAATGAGCTGTTACACTTAGAGTTCTCGATTTAGTCTCGATTCGATTCTAATGGTTGTATTGGGCCTCAAGGGTCTAATTAAGGGAAGTTTTGAATTATCTCATTTAATGAATAGTAATTGATGAGAATTATCTCAAAATTATTTTGAAATTTCTGGTAATGTTCTGAAACCCTATTTCGAAGACGGATACGGGTTAGGGGTGTTACATATGTTGCAGACACAAACACAGCTCCTTGTGGGCATCTTGACATGGCTCACTTGAACTCCCTGAGACATGGCTATCCGGTGCTCCTGTTACATGGCTCTTCGTGTGTAATTCTGATAGGCTCCTCGTGAGTTTCCTGATGAAAAGTTCTTGGTGAACTTCTTGATTGTGGCTCTTATGAGCACTGCTGATTTAGCATGGATAAGTTTTTTGTTACATGGCTCATCTGAGCATCCTGATATGTGGCTTGAGAGTGTGCTCCCTAGTTATCTACACTAACGGGTACCCCTGAATATGAATTGATGGATCCTGATTTGTACACCTCATGTGTACTACCTGTGTATCTATCGATATTTCAGATAAACTAAATGCGAAGAATCCTGACATGAGAAGATATGAATAAGAAATGAGTTATTACATGTATCTGCCTGAAATACATGAAAATGATAAAACATGATAATTGATATATGGAAATATGATATGATGATATTTGTACATGGAATTTATTTGATGAATAGGTTCATCCTTGATTATAGATTTGTACACCTTGAGTGTACTACTCGTGTGACATTGATATTTCGAATGATATGAGTAAAGTTCTGATATGAAATAATCTGAACTTGAGATGAATTATTATGAAAATATACTTGTAATATAAAGATATAATTTATACATGTTAAATGAATATGTGATGTGGAAAGCATATGTGCTTGGAAATCTGATTGTTGTGGAGCCCATTATGTTTCTTGATGTTATTATGGAATTTTTGACTAACAAGTGCAATGAGGATATGTGTAGGGCTTGAGATCAAATTGATTGAATGTGCCTTAGTTGTTTATCTTGAAATAGAATGAATGGTAAGTTAAGTACCATGTTATACGACCTTACTAAGCATTATATGCTTACTTAGTTTTATTTCCCTATTTCATAGTAAATCAAAAGCTCGTTGGATTGGAAGCTTGGCGGAGATCACTCACACTATCCATTGACCCATTTCGATACATATGCTAAATCAATTATGTTTATAATGGCATGTATAGGTTAATTGGTCATATTGGCATGTAAATGTTTTGAATGAAACTAGCTATTGGAATGGCTTGTGTTTGACATAGTTAAATATGTTTATAAGTGGATCTATCATGTTTAAAAATGAATGTGACCATGCATGAGTACATTTGGTAAATAGATAAACATGAAAGATAGATTAACATGATAGTAAATTTTCATTTGTGGTGCCTAAGGGTACATTGATTGTATGTGATATTATGTCAAGTTTAAGACATGATTTGGACTTGTTTTGAATGCTTTGAAATGGTTTGTGAATGTGTTTAAGTGTTGGTGTAGGTCAAAGACAAGATGGGTAAGAAATTTGGCTTGGAAAATAGCCTATTTTCGTTCACACAAGTAGAGACACGGGCGTGTGTCTCAGCCTTGTGCGACACACGGCCTAGCAAATGGACGTGTGACATGGCCGTGTGTCCCCTGCGTCTTTAAAATGTCAAAATAGAATTCTCAGAATTGATCACACTGCCTGGCACACGGGCGTGTGACTTGGCCGTGTGACCCCTGTACCTACACACAGCCTAAGACACAGGCGTGTCCCTGGCCATGTGAGCCACATGGCCTGACCACACGGGCGTGTGACCCCTGCACCTAGGAAAATTTTTGAAATTTCACTAAAAATTCTCTGAGTACCCGATTTAGTCCTGACCTGATTCTAATGCATGATTTGGGTCTCGAAGGCTCATGTAAGGGACTATATGATGAAATTTGATTGAAATCTGATATGATTGTTAAAGAATTATGAAATGTCTATTATTTGTTCTGTAAACTCTAGTAATGCTCTGTAACCCTATTTTGGCGATGGATTCGAGTTAGGGGTGTTACAAAAATCATATATATTGTCCCTTATGCGAGCCCTCAAGGCCCTAAATGCGCTTTAGAAACAAGTCAGGACTAAATCAAAAACTTAGAGAATTTTTCGAAAAACATTAAAAAATTTCAAAGCTGTAGGGGTCACACAGCCAATGACACGCCCGTGTCTCAAGCCATATGGGCATTCAAAATAAGGACATATGATCGTGTCCGTGCCTGTGTAACTCATTGACTTGGGCCATACGACCAAGCCACACGCCCATGTGCTAGGCCCTATACCCTTTGAAGCAACTTCACAGCCCATGTGCCAGGTCATGTGCTAGGCCATGTAACAGCCAAACTTGCAATCCCTTTGAAAGCTACAGGGGACACACAGTCGTGTATCACACACGACCATGTCTCAGACGCCCATGTAGATGAAAATAGGCCATTTTACAAGCCATATTTCTGACCCAATTTGGCATAAACCTACACCCAACATCATGCATATAAACAAGCCATATTAAGGCATCCAAAACAAGTAGAATCAAGACTTAAACATATGGTATATTCACATACAACTAATATTCCCTTAGGCACCTCAAATGACAATTCATATCATGTATAATTATGTACATAATTGGACCAAATAAGCCAACAACCTTCCAAGCAATTTGCATTATTTCATGCCACTTAGCTTATTTACCAAAACATACCAAAACTTCCCAATTGGTACAAATTATACTATTCTAACCTAGCATCAATATACATATATACCTTCCATAACAAAGCACCAATTCACATCAAACCTTATGACATATCTAATGTGCACATTCAACAACTATTTCATTTTCCATAGTTCAACCATAATTCACATCACATATCAACCATATTAAGACAACTTATGCACATCCAAAATATACCAACCACAAGCCAAATAAGTGGCCATAATCACAGCAAAACATATACGTCAACATTAGCCAAAATAAGCTATACATGTCATTATATAACTTGCAATAGTATGATATCTCCTAACCATTTTAAATATGTTTTCATATAGCAATGACATCCAACCGAGTTGATTCTGATGAAGTAGAAGCCTCTGTTCACGGAGTAGCTTCGAGCGATACAAGGCCTAGATTTGAGGGCCGTAGAGGAGAGGCTAAGGAAATCTTCTTCTAAATGATGAATGAATGGTTCATATGTTCATACAGATAAACCCGACTACTCAAAAACCTCTACCCCCTCATGTTCCCCAACTGGTTCCCGTTATTCCTCAAGGTATAGAATCAACCTGAGTTTATAATAGCCCATTTTTAGGGTTAATCAAAACAGTGGTTTCGGTACCACCAAATTCGACGAGTAGGTTTGTAAATATTATATTTAATATTTATGAGTTAATTGTGATTTTAAAAATGTTTTGGATATTGTGATTTTTGTTTTATAAGCGATTTATTAAGTTCAAATAGTATGACCCTAAGGTCAAGTGCGTTTAGAAAATGAGGTATCAGGACCTCGTTTCTATAAAACGAGTCATAAATATTTTTATAAATATTTACGGAGTGGCAATAAGATAGTATTAAAGTCTCGTTGAAAAATTTTATCGTTTCGATAGTTAATTAAGCAAAAAGGACTAAATCGCGTAAAACGCAAAAGTTGTATGCTATTAGAAAAAGGTGTTATTTGGCTTTGGATTTTAAATTTAAGGTCCTCAAATGGTAATTAACCATTTGAATTGTGAGTGGACATGTTTGGTCAAGCATGAAATATTTTAGTGGTGTTACATTTAGTGGTATCAGAGCTACGGTTTAGTCAATTCTAGGGCTAAAGTAGCATATGTGAGTCTAGCTATACATGCCATATAGAACCTGAGATAGTGTGATATCTCCTGACTCTGATGAAAAATTATTTTGACTAGACAAATGTGCTTTCCAACTAAGCTAATTTCGATAGTGCTGAAAGTGGTACTCAAATGTTTGAGTGAAAATGTGTTGGTGATGAGTTGAAACTTATAAAGGTATGAATCAGACTGCATGATGTTCTTCTATTGATAAATGTTGTAATTATATAAGTGTATGAGTTGTGATGTTGGATATATGATTGCCTGGTGAATATTTTGATTTGGAATTAATGATTTGATTTATCGTATGAGCTATGTGTTAATTATAAAAGTGATCGTAAGTAAATGATTTCTAGATGTTTTGAGAATGTGGAATTAGTAATGAACTGGTTATTCAAAATAGTAGGTGTGATATGTATGTTTACGTGAGAGTTAAAATTTTTTTGGCTTTACAACCCTCACCCCTCATGAGTAAAGTATTGTAATGAAATCCGTATTATATGGATTAAATAAGCTTACAAATGTAGAATTATAAAGTTTCGTGATTGAAGGATTAGTACTGTGATCAGATAAGAGAATGAGTCTACAAGTGAAGATAGTAACAGAAAAGATATTGAATCGTGTTTAAGGCCATTTGTAATATGCCAATTCACTATTAAAGAAGAAGTGGAATTTGAAGAGTTGAAAGTATTTAGGTATGATGTCTAAAGAACGTATTAACTGGAAGTTCTTCTAAATTGATTTCTGTTAGAAATGGGATAATGTGAAATCAGTGATGACAGAATTAGACAGTGGAATAATGTTTAGATTGAAATGATAGTTGAGTACAGTGGTTATAGTCGGGCAGTTACTATGGTTTCTTATGGGCATTCTATGTGTACATTTATCCTCAGAGGTATGTGTAACTGTATATTTTGAGATGAAATTTTTTTATCGTATGAGAACTTTATTTAAATAATGGTATACTAAAACATTGTTGGGCTGTGTGGGTTATGATCAGCATTATTCTATTTTTCTCTGGTATTTTATTACGTTATGTCGATAAAAGGTCGATGGTAAAATTTGTATGATATTGGTATTCTGTTTCTATTGGTTATTGTTCTGTTGAATGTACATGAAGATTATATTGCTTCTGTTATCGTGGATTCTAGTGCATATGAGTAATGCTTTACTTTTGGATTTCCTCTAAGACATCATCGAGATATTTACCATCTGATATGGGTGCTTTCTTAAAAAGCTCAGTATAGTATTATTATATTTGTGATACACTATCTCGATTTTCTTATGATTCTATGTGATTGTCTACAAGGGATATTCTTTTAACAGAGATGACCATATCTAATATGATCTAAAATTTCTGGTTTGATCTTGGGAGTACAATGGTATATTTATCAGATTTATATAGGTTGTGTTTCTGCATTGTTTGCTGATGGAACCATTTTCTATCTTCTTTTGGGTTCCAAATGTAGTATTAACAGTTGGGGATTTTATCTATTTTTATAGTTCAGACATTGGTCTTATTATGGCATTATGGTTTCTATATGATAGAAGTGGCTTCAGTATGGTTCAACGCTTTGATGATTAATGGATGTGATAGCTTTATTATATAATCCTTTCTAGTTTCTTGAAAGAGGGTTGACATCAACAAAAATGTAAACGGTGAAAGATCAAGTTAAATTTATGTATCGGTTATTATTCCCAGTTAATCTTGATAAATGTCCATGGGTTGAAAGCGAGATGTTATGTCACATTTGAATTCTGCTGTTTTTAAAGATCTTTGATTAGTATCTTGAAGAATTTGCAATAAAATGTATATTTGAGTTATCCTGACAACAAGAAGAAAGGTTTTCTTTGAAAAGTTATTGATCAACAGCCAAAATTGATTCAGTTGTTTAGCCAGATGGGAGTATTTGCTTGAAGGGTTAATTGAGAATATGTGTTTAATTTATCCCTGAGTCTGGAAAATAAGTTTTGTAAGGTCATGGGTAAATAGATGGATAGTCTAAATGACGAATTCATATTCTAGAAGATGTGATATAGAATTATATCTATTGGAATGGTTCTAATTGAGAAAGTTATCGCGATTGGGAAGTCCGAATGATATGATATTTATTAATAAAGTGGTAAATAGTTGAAGACATTGTTAACTGAAGCGTCAATTCTGGTTTAGCCTGCATCGGGTAAAGAGTTATTCGACGCAAGAATTAAAGATGGTTTGAATTGTTGAAAGGTTATGAGTCAATGATTGATTATCACTCTGGGCAAACGATTATAGTCTTGGATGTTCTGAGCGAGAAATCTTTATGTGTTTTACGATCGATAGTCATGCGATTAATCCTAATAGATTATGAGTAGTTATTGGATGACCCTAGAAACTAAATTGATATTTAATCAACAAATTTGTGAGGCTAAGAGGTGTGTCAGTGAATTACAAGTTAAAAAGGGGTACAACATAAATTGATTTCTGATTCAGAATTTCAGATTAGAATCGACAATCATTCATTGTGTCGAGATAGAGTTTGTGTACCGAGGAATCTAGAAATTTTACAACAATTGTGAGCTTTGGGTATGGAATTGCTTTATAACACCGTTTACTATCCTTAATGTGATAGTTAATACGAGAAGTGATTCAAATTTCTAAAAATATATTTTGCTACTGTAACACCCCAAACCTGGCCCAGACGTTATGGCCGAATCTGACGTGTTACATTGAAGTGTTTTAGCGAAAACCGTGTTTTCATTGAAAACCCTTCTTAAACAAGAGAAACCTTAATTAACTTAAAAATAAACACACCTTTCAGTTACGAAAGCCTTGTTTAAAACATTTGATTTAAGAAAACTTTATCATTTAAAAATTAAGTTGCGAAAATGTAGAAAACATACTATAATTTAGGAATCCCATGTTCAACTTCTCGTAATTACAATAATAATAATAATAATAATTCAAGTAATAATAGCATAATGGAAACCTTATTACAATCTGGTCTGAAACATACTTAATAAAATAAAAGTTATAAGCTTAGAAAAAAATCCAAATTTGTCTTGCTAGCTGGCCACCTAGAGTCCCTGCAAACATCAAACCGTCTACTGAGCATCACCTAAAAATAAAATGAAAAAGGGGGTGAGTTTTCGCAAACTTAGTATGTACAACCCTCGACGGAAAACAAGCATTCAAAAATCATCATACATCAAACATGCAATACAATCCCATTCAAATTATCCATCTACTACACACCAGCTTTGTCACCCATCACACCATGTGGGGATATAAATATCGACCCACCCAGCCCCCACACAAAGGATAGCCCGGTTGCGGAACTACCTTCATTTACATATTGGGCTTTAAAAGCCGTCGATGGATCAACGATTGTCAGGAAACCATGCGATCCTCAAATACTTCCTCCGTACCATAATTCCCAACCCATATGCAACCTAACCAGAATATCATATGTATGCATGTCACATCCACAAAACTTACATTCAACACCTAGGGGTATTTTGGTCATTTTCGCCCTTAGGGGCATTTCGATAATTTTCCCTTAATTATGGTTTCCACTGACCTTGGCTAGTTAACAAGTCCCGCGAGCTAAGATGAACGAATATTATGCACCAAGTATGATTCTAGAGAAGAGAAGATAGGTCATTAAGACCGCTTAAGTACCAAGCTCTCCCTAGATCCAATCCTAGACATGCATATACCCATTGCCACACCTTAACCCTATGACTTGTCCACGGTCTCAATTAATTAATTAAGTTTTATGTAGACATCACATACTAGGCCCAATACCCCTACATACATGCATATGGCCCATTAGGCCCAATCTCATTCCTATGGCCCATCTAGCCCAGTTCATATTCTTATGGCCTACTAGGCCCAATTCACATTCATATGGCCCATTAGGCCCAAATCATATTATACTCATGCTCATATACAAATTTCCTAACACATAGCATCACTTAACAATCTTTGCCTATTATAGGCCCAATAGCCCATCAGGCCCATTTAGCCCATTCTGGCCCATTTGGCTAATTCTCAACCCAAGTCCACGGAATCACCCGTGGGCCTCAGGCAACCTATCGTTTTCCTCTCTATGAGTGCTCACGCACTCGTCTGACTACTGTAGCCTAACTTTCTGCTTTTCAGCATTTTGGCTTTTCGTCTTTTCAACATTTTAGCATTTTAGCTTTTGTCAATTCATTGTGTGTGTGCAGTGTATGTACACACCTGGTAAGCAAGCGTGATGCAATCTCCTTAGCCCAAATCTACAATCAATATCACTCAAAGATTAATCTTACATACTTATCGAATGCCTTACCAAAAGTTAAAATCTCACATTAACCTTACCTTGCGCGATAAGTATAACAGCCCCTTCACTAACCACGACCAACTCCTAGATCTGCACCAATCGTAACTATTAAAACCAGAATAATAGGTGACACATATACAACACAAGTCCCCTTACCTTACTATGGCTATTCGGCCAACCTTAGCCAATGGAAGAGGAATACTTACCAAAACCGCAACACCTAAGGAGCAATTCGGCAATGAGCTAAGATCTAAGATCCGATACTAATTCCCTACCATAGTTGATTAGAAAGAGTGAGGGGCAATATTCGATACTTAGCAAAGAAACCGATTGGAAGAACAACACCTACACTAGATTTGATTGAAGTAGAAGGAGTAGTGATTGCACCAAGGGTATTCGGCCAAAGAGGTTCAGCTCTTTACGATTTTGTATGGCAAAAGAGGGTTATTCAGCTCCAAGGAAAAATAAAGAAAAGTCAGCAATAAGGTAGAGGAAGAATAGAATTCGGCACAAGGAAGGAGAAAAAGAAAAGAAAGGCAGAGGCTTTTCGGATTTTAGAGAAAAGGGTTTCTGGTAACAGGGTGAACGAAATTCAGTCATTAGCTTCATACCCTAGCATTCGGCACCTATTTATAAGCTTTATAGCCGAATTTTCCCATGCCCAATTCGGCTCCATCACTTCTCCCTTCTCATCTCCTCGTTTTTCTCCCTGATAACCCCTTAATCCTTTCCTTAATTTTCTCTCTAGAACACTTCCCTTGGAGTCCACTTTCACGCCACTTCCATCCTTCTAGAAGGTCAAAATTAAACTTCTAAAAACACTAAGCTAGGATTCAAACCTTGGACCTCCTTGCTAGCTATTAACGCCACCTCCCTACACTCTAAGTGGCGTCACTTAGCCACTCCTCTACTAGGCTCTTTGCTGCTATTTTCCCCTATCTTTATTTAAAAGCCCAACTGCTTGCCAACCCTGATTCTTTTAATAATTAACTTATAATTTCCTCTACCCCTTAATTTAAACTCAAACCTTGTCCAAGACCTACCTTTGCGTAATTAGCACTTAACCAGAATTATTAAGCACAAAAAGAAAATTTTAAGATTTTGAGATTTTGGGATTTTGGGATTTTTGGGGCGTTACAACTACTGTGTTATAGAACTTGAAAGCAACTGAGAAAGACATTTATTGTTGGTTAGGTTGCGTATACTAATAGTTATGAGATGAATATTAAAATAGCATTGTATGAGTATGGTATGGTTGCAATTACTAAACTTCGTTGTATTGAATTGAATTTTGATAAAAGGAATTCCAGGGTAGATGTGATTAGAAAGAATGAAGGGAAATGAAAGTAATTCGTGACAATCTAAAAGCAGTTTCAGATTGGCAGAAAACATATGCGCGCTTAATACATAAAAGCATTCAATTTCAATTAGAAAACTAAGTATTTGTGAAAGTATTATAGTGGGAATAGAATTTTGTGATTCAGCTATAAAGAAAAGTTGAGTTCACGATTCATCTAACGGATGAGATTATTGTCAGAACTGGAGAAGACCCGTAAATGTGTTTCTCAATTATATGATGTGTTGATACAGATAAGATCCTTTTATCTATAGTATCTCTTACAAAAGTAGAAACTCAGCTTGTTAGGATGTATAACAAAGAATAGATCAGAATCTTAGCTCGTGAGATTGAAAAGTCGAGAAATCTGAGGCTATGTGAGAAATTGATGAGGCTAGTGAAAGAATATCATCAATCTATTTACTGATAAGATTTTCAGGGACGAAAATCCTTAAGAGGGGGAAAGTTGTAACAGCCCGTTTTTTGGGTTAATCTGAATAGTGGTTTTGGTGCCACCAAATCCGACGAGTAGGTTTGTAAATATTATATTTAATATTTACGAGTTAATTGTGATTTTAAAATTTTTTTGATATTGTGATTTTTGTTTTATAAGCGATTTATTAAGTTCAAGTGGTATGATCCTAAGGCCAAGTGCATTTAGAAAATGAGGTATCGGGACCTCGTTTTTATAAACTGAGTCATAAATATTTTTATAAATATTTACGGAGTGGCAATAACATGGTTTTAAAGTTTCGTTTAAAAATTTTATCGTTTCGATAGTTAATTAAGCAAAAATGACTAAATCGCGTAAAACAAAAAAGTTGCATGCTATTAGAAAAAGGTGTTATTTGGCTTTGGCTTTTAAAGTGAAGGTCCTCAAATGGTAATTAAACCATTTGAATTGTGAGTGGACATGTTTGGTCATGCATGAAATATTTTAGTGGTGTTATAGAGTTAGTAAGCCTCCTGTTGATAAGATACGTAAGTACAGGACTGAAGAATTCTGGGCTACAGACGAGGATGATCTCGAGAGACCTGAATTCTAGTTAGAGGACATGATTAGGGTTTTTGATGAGCTATCCTGTACACCGACTGAATGTGTTAAATGTATGGTATCATTACTAAAAGATTCAGCGTATTAGTGGTGGAACACGTTGATTTCAGTTGTACCGAGAGAGCGAATCACCTGGGAATTCTTCCAAATTGAGTTTCAAAAGAAGTGCATCAGTTAGAGGTTTCTAGATCAGAAAGGTAAAGAATTTTTAGAGCTCAAATAAGGTTGTATGACTGTTTCAAAATATGAGTGGGAATTTTTCAGATTGAGCAAATATGCTCGGAAGTGTATTCTGACTAAGACTGCAACATGTAAGAGATTCGAAGGTGGATTAAACAAAGGCATAAAGCTTTTGGTTGGAATTCTTGAGTTGAAAGAATTCGTTATACTGGTTGATAGGGCACATAAGGCCAAATAACTGAGTAAAGAGAAAAGACATGCAGATTTTGAAGCTAGAGACTCAAGAAAGAGATTAACTGGGAAGTCCTATCAGTCAATATCAAAGAAATCAAAAGAACATCACAACCGTTCTACTACTTCTGTGGGATATTCTAGTAGAGACAGAGGTACCCCACGTTCCAATCCTAAACCTCAGGCTACTTCTGTAGCTAGTGTGCATAGCATCAGAGATGCCAAACCTAAATGTAAGCACTGTAACAGACCATATTATGGTAAGTGTCGAGTGAAGAACGGAATGTGTTTCAGGTGTGATTCCTTAAACCACTATCTTAGAGATTGTCTAGAGAAATTTGAGAAAGAGAAAGCTTAAACTACGAGGCCGAGCAACACAGCTGCGAGAGATAGACCACCTCATAATCTTGGAAATGTGAGTGGTATTCGTGGTGTAACGAAAGATTATATTATGAGATTCGAGGCACGAGCACCAGCTAGGGCTTATGCTATTCTCGCACAAGAAGATGCTTCTGCGCCATATTTTATCGATACTTTCTCTATTTTTGATACTGATATTACTGCTTTGATTGATCCAAGATCCACTCATTCTTATGTGTGCATGAATTTAGTGTCTAGTAAGAATTTGCCTATTGAGTCCACTGAATTTGTGGTTAAAGTATCGAACCCCCTAGGTCAGTATGTGCTAGTTGATAAAGTTTACAAGAACTGTCCTTTGATAACACAGGGTTACAATTTTCTAGCTGATTTGATGCTATTACCGTTTGTTGAATTTGATATGATTCAAGGTATGGATTGGCTAACTCTACATGATGCTGTTGTAAACTGTAGACGAAATCTTATCATATTAAAATGTCAAAATGGTGAGATGCTTCGTATTGAATCAGATAATCCGAATGGGTTGTCTATTGTTATATCAGTTGTGTCAGCGCAGAAATATGTAATAAAAGGTTGCAATGCTTACCTTTCTTATGTATTGGATACTAAAGAATCTGCATCAAAGCTTGAATCAGTGTCAATGGTTTGTGAGTATCTCGATGTGTTTCCAGAGGAGTTACCTGGATTACCGTTGGTCAGAGAGGTTGAGTTTGCTATAGAAATTGTACAGGGAACATTACCAATATTGATAGCACCTTACAGAATGGCTCGTACCGTATTGAAAGAATTGAAAGCACAGCTGCAAGAGTTGAAAAATAGGGGTTTTCCTCGACCCAAATTTTCACCTCAGGGTGCACTGGTTCTGTTTGTTAAGAAAAATGACATATCGATGAGATTGTGTATAGATTACTATCAGCTCAACAAAGTTACAATCAAGAATAAATATCCATTGCCTCGTATTAACAATTTCTTCGATCAATTGAAAGGTTCTACAGTATTCTCAAAGATTAATCTTCATTCTGGCTATTATCGACTACGAGTGAAAGATTTAGATGTGCCAAAAATTGCATTTAGCACTAAGTACGAACACTATGAATTTCTTGTGATGCCGTTTGGTTTAACTAACGTACTTGCAATATATATGGATTTGATGAACAGAATCTTCAGACCATATTTAGACAATTTTTTTGTGGTATTTATTAACGATATTCTGATATATTCCCGAGATGAATCCGAGTATGCTGAGCATTTGAGAATTGTTTTTCAAACTCTATGAGATAAACAATTGTTTGCCAAATTTAGCAAATGTCAGTTTTGGCTTCAAGAAGTCTAGGGTTTTCTGAGATATATAATGTCAGCTGAAGGCATCAGAGTTGATCTGAGTAAAATGTTCGTAATTTTTGATTGGAAACCATCGAGAAACATATCTGAAGTCAAAATTTTTCTGGGATTAGCTAGTTATTACTAAAGACTTGTCAAAGGGTTCTCAATGATAGCTACACTGATGTATGGTTATTATAGAAAGATGTGAAGTTTGAATGGTTTGATAAATGTCAGCAAAGTTTCAATCAGTTGAAAGCATAGTTGGCCGAAGCGCTAGTTCTAGTTCAGACTGAATCAGGTTTGTGATTTTCAGTGATGCATGTTTGAATGGATTAGGCTGTGTTTTGATGCAGGAAGGCAAAGTAATATCTTATGCTTCCAGATAGTTAAAGCCGCATGAAAAGAACTATCCGACACATGACCTAAAGTTGGTAGCAATTGTGCTTGCGTTGAAAATTTGGTGACACCAGTTGTTCGGCGAAAAATTTCACATAGATTACAATAGTTTAAAGCATCTAATGTTACAAAAAGATTTGAATCTGAGACAATGCAGATGGCTCGAACTGTTAAAAGATTATGAATTGATCATTGATTATCATCCTGGAAAAGCAAACGTAGTTGTTGATGCTTTGAGTAGAAAGTCCTTGTTTTCTCTGCGAGCTATGAATACAAGACTGACATTATTTGATGGTGGATCAATCTTAGCTGAGTTAAAAGCTAAACCGATATTTTTATAGTAGATTTACGAAGCTCGGAAATGTGATAGTGAGTTGCTACCTAAACGAGTACAGTGTGAATCGACTTTTGATTCAGAATTTCATATAGGACCTGATGATTTTTTATTATTTAGAGGTAGAGTTTGTGTACCAAATAATCCAGAGCTTATTCAAATAAGCTTACATGAAGCTCATAGTGGTACCTTATTTGTTCATCCGGAAAGTAATAAAATGTACGGTGACTTGAGACAGATGTACTGGTGGCCAGGAATGAAATGTGAGGTTTATGATTTCGTATCAAGATGTTTGATATGTCAGTAGGTTAAAGCTGAACATCAAGTACCTTCAGGACTGTTACAGCCAGTGATGATACTAGAGTGGAAATGAGATAGAGTTATCATGAATTTCGTATCGGGGTTACCCCTATCACCGAGAAAGAAAGATGCCATATGGGTTATCATTGACCATTTTTTGGAGTCTGCACATTTTATTCTGGTACGTACAGATTTCTCCCTTGATAGATTGGCTAAGTTATATTTCGAATAGAGATCCACAGTTTACATCGCGATTTTGGAGAAAGTTACACGAAGCTCTTGGTACACAGTTGCATTTTAGCACTGCATTTCACCCTCAGACCGATGGTTAGTCTGAACATGCAATTCAGATTCTTGAAGATATTCTTCGTTGCTGTGTATTAGATTACAAAAGCAATTGGGAGAAATATTTATCATTAGTCGAATTCGTGTATAATAACAATTTTCAGTCTAGTATAAAAATGGCACCGTATGAGGCTCTGTATGGTCGTAGACGCCGAACTCCATTATACTGGATCGAGCTCAGTGATAAAAAGATACACGGGGTTGATTTGATTCGTGAGACTGAGGAAAAAGTAAAAATAATTTGAGATAGCTTGAAAGCAGCTTCAGATCATCAAAAATAGTATACAGATCTTAAACGCAAAGATATAGAATTCCAGGTTGGTGACAGAGTATTCTTGAAAGTTTTGCCCTAGAAGAAAGTTCTCCGGTTCAGTCGCACAGGAAAGTTGAGTTTGCGATTTATCAGGCCGTATGAGATTACAAAAAGAATCAGACCTGTTGCATATCGATTAGGTTTACCATCAGAACTTGAAAGAATTCATAACGTCTTTCACGTGTCTATGTTACGACGGTACCGATTTGATCCTTCACATTTTATATCCCAACGGATAACAAGATTCAGTCTGACATGACATATGTGAGGAACATATCAGAATTCTGGCACAAGAGGTAAAAGAAATAAGAACATAGCTTTAGTAAATGTTCTCTGGCAGTGACATGAAATAGAAGAAGCGACTTAGGAACCTGAGGAAGCTATGAGAAAGCAATATCAGAACCTCTTTTTTAGTAAGATTTTCAGCGACAAAAATCCTTTTAGAGTGAAGAGTTGTAACAGCCCATTTTTAGTAAAATCGGAATAGTGGTTTTGGGACTACAAATCCGAGTTTGAAAATTTTATTTTATTATTATTTTATGGTCTACCACATGATAGTATTACCATATAAAAATTTTGTTAAGAAATTTTACCGTTTACATGTTTAATATGATAAAAAAGGACTAAATTGCATAAAGTGCAAAAGTTGAGTTCTAATAGCTAAAGGTATTAAATAGCTATAGAACCTTAAAATGGAAGTCCTGATATGGTAATTAGACCATTTGTGAGTTAGTGATAGATGTTGGCTTGACAATTTTGTAATTGTTAAAGTTAATTAAGATTAATTTTGGAAATTACTAATTATATGTTATAATAAATAGAAAAAATGAAAAAGCCATCATGTTTTGATTGTTTTCAACTGAATTTAGAAAGGGGGAAACCATTTTTGAAGCTTAACTTTTGAAAACCCTAATTTCTTCAATTAGGTATGTATTTTTAATCCATTTTTAATGATTTCTATATTTTCGGGATCGTTGTAGCTTAATCTAGCTAGCCCGGGGACTAATTTGTAAAATTGTTTAACTATTAGGGTTTTAACATTGATGAATATATATGAGTTTTGAATTTTGATGATAGAAAATGAATTGTTGTTGTTAGATAAACAACTTTTGTAAAGGAATTTTTAGTGAAATTGTCAAATAGGGATTAAATTGAAAAATAGGAAATATTAATGGTGGAATTGTGAAATAATTGAACTACAGTGCTTTCTAATGACCTATTTGATATTCGGCCATAGTGGGTTGTGGTAAAATTGTGTAAATTTCCATTTTTATGAACTAGGGACTAAATTGCAAAGAAATTAAAAGTATAGGGGAAAAATGGTAATTTGCCAAAATATGTGTTGGACTAAACTGAATGTGAAATATATTGAATTGGGTTAAATTTATCCAATAGATCCAGTCAGACCTCATACGGAGTTAGATCGAGGCAAAGAGAAAATCTCGGATTAATCGCCTTTGTATCTACGTATACTCATCGAGGTAAGTTCATGTAATTAAATTGGGTATTTATATGTTTTAATTGAGTTATATGTATGCAATTTCTATAATTGCCATGTATAATTACCGATCGCATATTCGACGATGTATGACAATTACCGAGTGCCATTTGAACCTTAAGAATTCATAGGATGCAAATGACAAGTCATTAGGTATTACTGATTCTTAGCTTGTATGAGCTTATCAATTGTAGCACATGAGAGCTTACTGATTCTTAGCTCGTATGAGCATACATGTACAGGAATTGACATATTACAGCATAGCACATTATGTGTGAGCTATCCCGAGTATCCAACGGTATTCTAAATGGTTCAACGGGCAATGTTCTGTTACGAGATGATATGAGTTCGATACGAACTATTTCAGGTATATACATGAGATACATGGAAATGATATTACATGATATATTGAAACTTGAAATGGATGATACATGTATATGAAACTTGCTTAGTGGTTATGTTCATCCATGTTTATTGGCTATTATATGTGTTTTACTTGGCTAACATGTTATTGACTATGTGCTTAGGCATTTGGCCAAATTGAGTTGGGATAGGCTATGTTTACTTACCTAAATTGTAACTAAATGGCAAGTTAAATTCTATGTTATACGAACTTACTAAGCTTAAATGCTTACTCTATATATATTCTATTTTTTTAGTGAATCAAAAGCTCGTTCGAGTTAGAAGCTTGTTGGAGCTATATCACACTATCCATCGGCTCTTCTGGTACTTTCGTTGGTTTAATTTTGGTTATAATAGCATGTATATGTTATTTTGGCTAATGTTGGCCTATATGTTTTGTTGTGATTATGGCAACTTATTTGGCTTGTGGTTGGTATATTTTGGATGTGCATAAGTTGTCTTAATATGGTTGATATATGGTGTGAATTGTGGTTGAATTATGGAAAATAAAATAGTTGTTGAATGTGCACACTAGATATGTCATAAGGTTTTATGTGAATTGGTGCTTTGTTGTGGAAGGTATATATGTATATTGATGTGAGGTTAGAATAGTATAATTTGTACCAGTTGGGAAGTTTTGGTATGTTTTGGTAAGTAAGCTAAGTGGCATGAAATGATGCAAATTGTTTGGAAGGTTGTTGGCTTATTTGGTCCAATAATGTACATAATTATACATGATATGAATTGTCATTTGAGGTGCCTAAGGGCATATTGGTTGTATGTGAATATACCATATGTTTAAGTCTTGATTATACTTGTTTTGTATGCCTTAATATGGCTTGTTTCTATGCATAATGTTGGGTGTTGGTTTATGCCAAATTGGGTGAGAAATATGGCTTGTAAAATGACCTATTTTCGTCCTCACGGGTAGAGGCACGGGCATGTGTGACACACATCTAGGTGACACAGCCGTGTGCCCCCTATTGCTTTCAAAGGGATTACAAGTCAGGATGTTACACGACCAAGTACACGGCCTGGCACTGAGGCATGTGAAGCTACTTCGAAGGGTACACGGCCTAGCACACAGGTGTGTGGCTTGGCCGTGTGGCCCAAGTGTAACACCCCAAACCCGGCCTAGACGTTATGACCGGATCTGATGCGCCACATCGAAGCGTTCAAAACATTCCGTATTACTTAGTTGGAAAATTTAGTTGGTGTTGTAAAAGACACTTTTAAAAGTAGGTTAAAGTGAATAGAAGCTGTGCACCAGGTAGGAAACCAGGAAGAAGAGGAGGTGAGTCTGTCGGACTGCTTAAGTACCAAGCTCCCTTCGGATCCAATCCTAGACATGCACACCGCCATTGCCACACTCTAACATCTCGTATAATTTTGAGAAAAACCGTTTGGTTATGTCCATCTTAAGAAAATGATTAAGGTTGAAAACGTTTGCTTAGCGGAAGTCTTACTTGTATTCGTGTTATTTTAAAATCACTTAACGTTTTTGAAAACGCGTCCTAGAGCTAATCCATTCCGTTAATTATCATAGTTCAGTTTTATCATAATAGAATTAAATAATAAAGAAACAACCCGAACCATAAAATAATTAGCGGCCTTATTACAAAAAAAAACCCAAAACCATAAACAAAAATATGGAAAATCTAGTTCACCAGAAGAAAACGAATTTGTAGAAAACATGTGGCCACTCCGAATCCCGCCCAACTCCAAGTCCACCAACTAGGGCTCACCTGCAAGGATGGAAGAAAAAGGGGTGAGTTTGGGAAAACTCAGTGTATACAGAAACCCATCCAAAGCCCAAATCAGCTCGAGCCCATTGGGTCTAAGCCCCATTCAGATAACAGTACACAGTGGACCAAAGCCCTTTTCAGAACACAGTAGCAAGGCCTTAGCCCTTTTTAACATAACAGTGTGGCCCATAGGCCCAGTTTAGTAACATAGGTAACAATAGTAGTAATGCATGCAAACCCATCTGGGGAGACTACTCAACCCACCAACCGCTACACTGCCCCGTACCAGCCCTACACTCCATGTGGGGAATATCTCAACCCACCCAGCCCTACACTCCACAATTGCAGCAACGCTGCTCAAATATCAGTAAGTTGAGGCAAAGCCTCCAGTACGTGGATGAACCACTTTCAATACTTCCTCCATCAATACCCCAATCCCATGCAACAGATATTAATAAAGCATATCATGTACAATACAGTATTAATCAATCATGCAGTTTAGCTAATTTAAACCCTAGGGGTATATCGGTAATTTTGCTCTTTAGGGGTAATTTTCGTAACTTAGCAACTACACAAGCTACTTCAGTAATTTTCAACAGTTTTATGCAATTTGGTTCCACCATCTAACTAACAGGCTAATTCGCCCATCTCTTACCCATATTGGTCCGTAAGCCCATTGGGCCCAGTTTTGGCCCATCGAGGCCCTCTTTTTCGGAAGTACGTTAAGACGTCACACGAAATTACTTACCACCTTGCGGTGCTAGATCTAACAATTACTCTATGTCTTGAGAGTATTCGCATACTCACAAGCCCATGAAATGCCGGTATTTCGGCATTTCGGCTATTGCCGAATTGAACTAAGAAAGGGTGTTCGGTACACACCTGATTCGCGACGACTGCTACTGAGATCTCTTCTGATGTCCTACAATTGATTAGCATAGTTCTTATTTACAAACCGTAATCACTAAACCCAAAACTTGCTCAACCAAAGTCGAACCATGTTCCTAAAAAGCCTTTGAACCCTTACCTTTTTGCCAAAATCGATAGCTAGCTCTGAATCCGATTGCTCCAACAGCCCACGCCTTCAATCCAACACTTAAGAAGACACTAATCATTGACAGAAAACGTCAGTTAAAAACCCTTAGAGCCACATGCCCAAATAGACAGCCTCCCTAGATTTTAGGGACTTCGGCTTTTCCTAACTTTGTAAAATAGGACCAGATCTGAGATGATGAACACTTACCCCTTACTCCCTTTTGATCTCCACGCAATCTGGTGCAAATTTATCTTTCAAACGACGGTAGAACTCGACTCCCAAAGTTTTGAAGTTTCGGCTATAAGCCCCCAAATCTATGGTTTTTCGGCTTTTGAGTGATGAAGGAGATGACAATGTGGGGCTATAACCTTGATGTAGAATTGCTGACAGGTATCTAGGGTTTAGAAAAGATGATTGTCGTTTATTAGGCGCTAAAATATCGAAGGATTTGGCTTGGAAGAAATCGGCACAACTAATGTATTTTTCGAGGTTTCGGCTTTTGTGGTTTCGGCACAAGTGTTGTGAACAGCAGGTTTGATGAACGGTTTTGAAGAAGAAAAATGAAGAAAGAAGAATAGAGGGAATGGTGGTTTCAACTAGAGAGGAAAAAGAGAGAAAAGAAAAACCTTGTGATGTCTGAGCAGAAAGGAACGGCACCACTCAATACCTTAGGTGCCGAAATACTAACCTCATAACCCTCTGCCGATTTTTCCCCCTTCAATTCCCAAAATTCGGCCAACTCCTAACCTCTCTTCTAATCCCTTAAATCTCTCCCCTTATCACTCCTTAATCCAAGCGTTTAGACTGATTCAAACTCTCCTCTAGCAGAATCCACCTGGACTCCAACACTTACCCCTCCAGCACTTAAAAATAAATGCATCTATTTGTCAACACTCGGAATCAATCCCATGCCTTCCCTAATGCTCCACACGCCACCTTTTCAGGAGCCTAGTGGCGTCACCCTTGCCACTCTACTAAGGCTTTTTTTGTGATGCCATTTACCCATAACTCTATACAAGGGCCATCTAGCCAGAACCCCTAACTCCTAAGTCCAAAAATTCAAAAATTCAATCGGGTTTTGGTCAACACATGGGCCTTCTATAAGCCCATTTACCTACTCAAAATATTAATTTCACATCCAAATACAAATTTTTTAAAATCTTTACAAAATATTGAAAACCGCGAATAAATCCGAAAATCAGGATGTTACAACTCTACCCTCCTTAAAGAAATTTCGACCTCGAAATTTTACCTTATTAGAACAGTTGAGGGTACTGTTGACGCATAGCCTCCTCAGTCTCCCAAGTAGCTTCTTCTTTGCCATGGTTTCTCCAAAGTACTTTCACTAGTGGAACTGATTTCCTTCTCAACACCTTGACGTCATGATCAAGTATTTGCACAGGTTCCTCTTCGAAGGTTAAATCTGACTGTACCTCGATTTCTGCAACTGGTATGATATGAGTTGGGTCAGATCGATACCGCCTCAGCATGGATACATGAAAAACATCGTGGATACGATGCAGTTCTTGTGGTAACTCTAGCTGATAAGCCACTGGTCCAACCCGCTTAACAATTCGGTAAGGCCCAATAAACCGTGGGCTCAACTTACCCTTCTTACCAAATCTCAAAATTTTCTTCCAAGGGGAAACCTTCAAGAAAACCATATCCCCAACAGCGAACTCAATCTCTTTGCGCTTCAGATCCGCATACGACTTCTGTCTATCGGATGCCTCCTTTAACCGATCCCTTATCAGCCTAACCTTGCTTTCAGTGTCTGCCACCAATTCTGGTCCAAGCACTCGTCGTTCACCCAACTCTATCCAACACGTCGGCGTACGACATCTTCGCCCATAGAGCGCTTCATATGGTGCCATCTGAATACTTGCTTGATAGCTGTTATTGTAAGCAAACTCCGCCAATGGCAAGTAGTCCTCCCAACTTCCACGAAAATCAATGATACAACCTCTCAACATATCTTCCAGAACCTGAATAACCCTTTCTGACTGTCCATCTGTCTGTGGGTGAAAAGCGGTGCTAAAATCCAATCGTGTACCCAACGCTTCCTGCAACTTCCGCCAAAACCGAGATGTAAACCTAGGGTCTCGATCAGAAATTATCGACACTGGCACCCCATGCAGTCGCACTACCTCCGCCACATATAGCTTGGCCAACTTTTGCAATGAGTAGTCGGTACGAACAGGTATGAAATGAGCAGATTTTGTTAACCTATCCACAACTACCCACACCGAATCTTTCTTGGTGGGTGTCAAAGGTAACCCACTCACAAAGTCCATTGTTACTCTTTCCCACTTCCATAGCGGAATTTTCACAGGTTGTAGTAATCCCGAAGGCAATTGGTGCTCAGCCTTAACCTGCTGGCACGTCAGACATTTCCCAACAAATTCAGTCACCTCTCGTTTTAATCTGGGCCACCAGTACACCTCTCGCAAGTCTCGATAT
This sequence comes from Gossypium hirsutum, assembly GCF_007990345.1. NCBI lineage: Eukaryota > Viridiplantae > Streptophyta > Magnoliopsida > Malvales > Malvaceae > Gossypium > Gossypium hirsutum. Next base: position 27,817,761 of record NC_053426.1, on the reverse strand, counting down.
AACTTATTCCCTCCAGGATGCATGGCACAGAGTCAACCATGAGCCTCTTTCAGAATTAACTGCCTCAATTCAGGGTCCTTTAGAATACAAACCCTTCCACGAAAGCAAAGAACTCCTTCAGTGTTCAACCCAAAATCCTCGCTCTCACCATTTTTAACTTGCTGGAACCGAAGAGCTAATGAATCGTCCTTCAACTGTTTTTCCTTAATCTGCCCAGTCCAAGTAGGCCTTACTTGTAGTTCTGCCAACAAGCTTCCATCGTCGTACAGACTTAAACGTGCGAACAAGGCTCTCAAATCAGTAACAACCCTTCGACTCAACGCATCTGCCACCACATTAGCTTTTCCTGGGTGGTACTCTATTGAACAGTCGTAATCCTTAAGCAACTCCACCCATCTACGTTGCCTAAGGTTCAACTCCTTCTGAGTCAACAGATACTTTAGGCTTTTATGATTTGTGTATATGATGCACTTTTCCCCATATAAGTAGTGTCTCCAAATTTTTAACGCAAAAATCACCGCTGCTAGCTCCAAATCATGCGTAGGGTAATTCACCTCATGAGCCTTAAGCTGTCGCGATGCATAAGCGACCACCTTTCCATCTTGCATCAGTATACAACCTAACCCCACATGCGACGCATCGCTGTATACAGTAAAGTCCTTCCCAGACACCGGTTGAATCAACACTGGCGCTTTGGTCAATACCTTTTTCAACCGATCAAAAGCTTTTTGCTGTTTCTCGGTCCAGACAAATGGTACTCCTTTCCTTATGAGTTTTGTCAAGGGTGCCGCCATTACCGAGAAACCCTCCACAAACCTTCTGTAGTAACTTGCCAACCCTAGGAAACTCCGAATTTCTGATACTGACCTAGGTGGCTTCCATTCCAGAATCGCTTCAATTTTATGAGGATCCACCTTAATCCCCTCGGCAGAGACCACATGCCCTAGGAAGGTTACCTCCTTCAACCAGAATTCACACTTGCTGAATTTCGCATAGAGCTCCTTTTCCCCTAACACTTACAGCACAATACGAAGATGCTCATCATGCTTCGCATCCGTCTCAGAGTATACCAGGATATCGTCGATAAAGACGACTACGAACCAATCCAAGTAAGGTTGGAATACTCGGTTCATCAGATCCATAAAAGCTGCAGGTGCGTTCGTCAGCCCAAACGGCATGACCACAAACTCATAATGTCCATATCGAGTTCGAAATGCTGTCTTATGAATATCCCCTTCTTTTACCCTTAGCTGATGGTATCCAGAACGAAGATCGATTTTGGAGAATACCGAAGCTCCCCTAAGTTGATCGAACAGATCGTCAATCCTTGGTAGTGGATACTTATTCTTAATCGTCAGTTTGTTCAACTGGCGATAATCGATGCACATGCGCATGATTCCGTCCTTTTTCTTCACAAACAGGACCGGTGCTCCCCAAGGAGACACACTAGGCCTAATGAAGCCTCTATCTAACAACTCTTGAATTTGAGCCTTCAGTTCCACTAACTCCTTCGGTGCCATCCTATAGAGTGCAATAGATACTAGAGCTGTTCCAGGCAACAAATCGATTCCAAACTCAACTTCCCGATTCGAAGGTAATCTAGGAAGCTCTTCCGGAAAAACATCCCGGAATTCCCTAACAGTTCTGATGGTCTCCACAGTCAGATCCTCAGTTTCAGCTTGGCTTACCAAAGCCAGATATGCCTCGCACCCCTTGTGCATCAGTTTCTCAGCCCTCAACGCCGATACTACATTGGATAAGTAATCCCTCCATTCTCCAATAATCATTACCTCTTCATCATTGACAGTCCTTAACACCATCCTCTTAGCTGCACAATCCAAAGTTGCCTTATGCTTGGTCAACCAATCCATCCCTAGTATCAAATCGAATTCTTCAAGCGGTAACTCCATCAGATCCCCACAGAAAACCCCGCCTTGAATCTCCAAAGGCACCTCCTTGAAGAGTTTCTCTACCTTAACCGAATGACCTAAAGGACTTATCACAGACACCCCACATATAGTCTCCTCGAAGTGCACACCCAGTGCCCCAGAAATGTTATATGCCACGTATGAATGGGTTGATCCCACATCAATTAGAGCAGTATAAGGTACACCATAGATAAAAAACGTACCAGTTATGACATCAGGTGCGTCACCCTCCTCGCGGTGATGAGCAGCATACACCAAAGCTGGCTGACGAGCATCTGTGTTACCAATACCTCTGCCAGGTGCCCCACGTCCACGGCCATTACCACCGCGACCTTGTCCACGACCTCTTGGCAGCGGCAGTCCATCCCTCACAGGTTGAGCCGGCCGCACCGCCCCTTGTTCCGCCCCCTGAGCCTGAGTGGCCCTCCTAAGACAATCCTTAATCCTATGCTCCTTAGACCCACAACGAAGACAAGCCCCAGAACGCTTCCAGCACTCTCCTTGATGCATTCTGCCGCAATCCCCACAAGCTTGCGGTCTACCTGTGTTCACTGGAACTGCTCGAACCGGTTCCTTCATCCTAGCTCTCTTAACATTTCGATTTGCAGCACCCGCTGGTCCAGCATCCCTCCTGAACCGATTCCGATCCCTATCACGATTCTTCCGTTTAGTTTGTTTCACCTCCTCGGCTATCTTAGCCTTCTCAACCAGTGCAGCGAAATCTCGCTCTCTCCGCAGAGCTATGAGCACCCTTAACTCATCTCTGAGACCATCCTCAAAACGAACGCTGCGCTCGTATTCGGTGGAAACGATGCCATTAGCATACCGACTCAATCGTAGAAACTCTGCCTCATATTCAGCAATGGTCTTATTTCCCTGAGTCAGATTCAAGAACTCCTTTCTGCTTGCGTCCACATAGCTAGCTCCAACATATTTTGCCTTAAAGGTCTGTTTAAACAGCTCCCATGTTACCCTCTCAGCTGGGGTACCCTCTCTCACAGTAATCCACCACTGATACGCTTCATCCCGCAGCAACGACACCGCCCCTTCCAAATTCTGTTCTACTGAGCAGTGCAGGTCATCCATGATCCGCTCTGTGACTTCCAACCAGTACTCAGCCACATTTGGGGCCACTCTAGATACGCCCCTAAAAATCTCAGCTCCGTTGGCCCGAAGGCGTTCAGAAATGGACCCCCTATTCATGGGCCCGATGTTAGCTCCGGCCACCCTTTCCAAAACCCTCAACATGGCCTGAGACAGAGCGTCATCCCCTGCGGCCTGGTCATACGGCCCATTTTCATTAACCGATGGGGGACGTACCTCGCCGGCTGGCATGTGTTCAGATGACGCAGATCCAGCTTGAGTGCTACCTCGGCCTCGACCACGGCCTCTTCTTCGAGTAGCCCTTATACTCATAACGATTTATCTGATTACGAATTTTATGACATTAGTTTACTGGTTCCAGTGTTTATTACAGAATGTCTTATGAACTGATAGAGTTTCAGAGTTATTTTCGTGCAATCACAATTTAGCTACGGTCCCAGTTTTGTAGCCCTAATACTACCTTATCAATAGCACTATCTCTAAGGCTCAGTACTATCTACAGTATTATTTCTAGTCCAGTTCCATATAAATATTTAAAGCAGAAAAAGAACACTTACAGACTTGGTGCCGGGGATTCAGTGTGCCACTTCCTTATTAGTCCATTAAATTTTTTTTTAAATACCCATGTTTTCGTTTACCGAAAATAAAAAGATTTGAAAACACTTTTATTTTAAAACTATTGATTTAACCCCGTTTAACAATAGAAAAACTTTGAACATCTTCGAAAACTTATAGAAATTTTTTTTTTGAACAGATTTTCAGACCCGATCCACAGCCGAGTTGTTGCAACCCTGCTCTGATACCACTAACTGAAACACCCTAAACCCGGCCTAGACGTTATGACCGGATCTGATGCGCCACATCGAAGCGTTCAAAACATTCCGTATTACTTAGTTGGAAAACTTAGTTGGTGTTGTAAAAGATACTTTTAAAAGTAGGTTAAAGTGAATGGAAGCTGTGCACCAGGTAGGAAACCAGGAAGAAGAGGAGGTGAGTCCGTCGGACTGCTTAAGTACCAAGCTCCCTTCGGATCCAATCCTAGACATGCACACCGCCATTGCCACACTCTAACATCTCGTATAATTTTGAGAAAAACCGTTTGGTTATGTCCATCTTAAGAAAATGATTAAGGTTGAAAACGTTTGCTTAGCAGAAGTCTTACTTGTATTCGTGTTATTTTAAAATCACTTAACGTTTTTGAAAATGCGTCCTAGAGCTAATCCATTCCGTTAATTATCATAGTTCAGTTTTATCATAATAGAATTAAATAATAACGAAACAACCCGAACCATAAAATAATTAGCGGCCTTATTACAAAAAAAACCCAAAACCATAAACGAAAATATGGAAAATCTAGTTCACCAGAAGAAAATGAATTTGCAGAAAACGTGTGGCCACTCCGAATCCCGCCCAGCTCCAAGTCCACCAACTAGGGCTCACCTGCAAGGTTGGAAGAAAAAGGGGTGAGTTTGGGAAAACTCAGTGTATACAGAAACCCATCCAAAGCCCAAATCAGCTCGAGCCCATTGGGCCTAAGCCCCATTCAGATAACAGTACACAGTGGACCAAAGCCCTTTTCAGAACGCAGTAGCAAGGCCTTAGCCCTTTTTAACATAACAGTGTGGCCCATAGGCCCAGTTCAGTAACATAGGTAACAATAGTAGTAATGCATGCAAACCCATCTGGGGAGACTACTCAACCCACCAACCGCTACACTGCCCCGTACCAGCCCTACACTCCATGTGGGGAATATCTCAACCCACCTAGCCCTACACTCTACAGTTGCAACAACGCTGCTCAAATATCAGTAAGTTGAGGCAAAGCCTCCAGTACGTGGATGAACCACTTTCAATACTTCCTCCATCAATACCCCAATCCCATGCAACAGATATTAATAAAGCATATCATGTACAATACAGTATTAATCAATCATGCAGTTTAGCTAATTTAAACCCTAGGGGTATATCGGTAATTTTGCTCTTTAGGGGTAATTTTCATAACTTAGCAACTACACAAGCTACTTCAGTAATTTTCAACAGTTTTATGCAATTTGGTTCCACCATCTAACTAACAGGCTAATTTTCCTATCTCTTACCCATATTGGTCCGTAAGCCCATTGGGCCCAGCTTTGGCCCATCGAGGCCCTCTTTTTCGGAAGTACGTTAAGACATCACACGAACTTACTTACCACCTTGCGGTGCTGGATCTTACAATTACTCTATCTCTTGCGAGCATTCGCATACTCACAAGCCCATGAAATGCCGGTATTTCGGCATTTCGGCTTTTGCCGAATTGAACTAAGAAAGGGTGTTCGGTACACACCTGATTCGTGACGACCGCTACTGAGATCTCTTCCGATGTCCTACAATTGATTAGCACAGTTCTTATTTACAAACCGTAATCACTAAACCCAAAACTTGCTCAACCAAAGTCGAACCATGTTCCTAAAAAGCCTTTGAACCCTTACCTTTTTGCCAAAATCGATAGCTAGCTCCGAATTCGATTGCTCCAACAGCCCACGCCTTCAATCCAACACTTAAGAAGACACTAATCATTGACAGAAAACGTCAGTTAAAAACCCTTAGAGCCACATGCCCAAATCGATAGCCTCCCTAGATTTTAGGGACTTCGGCTTTTCCTAACTTTGTAAAATAGGACCAGATCTGAGATGATGAACACTTACCCCTTACTCCTTTTTGATCTCCATGCAATCTGGTGTAGATTTATCTTTCAAACGACGGTAGAACTCGACTTCCAAAGTTTTGAAGTTTCGGCTATAAGCCCCCAAATCTATGGTTTTTCGGCTTTTGGGTGATGAAGGAGATTACAATGTGGGGCTATAACCTTGATGTAGAATTGCCGACAGGTATCTAGGGTTTAGAAAAGATGATTGTCGTTTATTAGGCACTAAAATATCGAAGGATTTGGCTTGGAAGAAATCGGCACAACTAATGTATTTTTCGAGGTTTCGGCTTTTGTGGTTTCGGCACAAGTGTTGATGAACAGCAGGTTTGATGAACGGTTTTGAAGAAGAAAAATGAAGAAAGAAGAATAGAGGGAATGGTGGTTTCGGCTAGAGAGGAAAAAAAGAGAAAAGAAAAACCTTATGATGTCTGAGCAGAAAGGAACGGCACCACTCAATACCCTAGGTGCCGAAATACTAACCTCATAACCCTCTGCCGATTTTCCCCCTTCAATTCCCAAAATTCGGCCAACTCCTAACCTCTCTCCTAATCCCTTAAATCTCTCCCCTTATCACTCCTTAATCCAAGCGGTTAGACTGATTCAAACTCTCCTCTAGCAAAATCCACCTGGACTCCAACACTTACCCCTCCAGCACTGAAAAATAAATGCATCTATTTGTCAACACTGGGAATCGATCCCATGCCTTCCCCAATGCTCTACACGCCACCTTTTTAGGAGCCTAGTGGCGTCACCCTTGCCACTCTACTAAGGCTCTTTTTGTGATGCCATTTACCCATAACTCTATACAAGGGCCATCTAGCCAGAACCCCTAACTCCTAAGTCCAAAAATTCAAAAATTCAACCGGGTTTTGGTCAACACATGGGCCTTCTATAAGCCCATTTACCTACTCAAAATATTAATTTCATATCCAAATACAAAATTTTTAAAATCTTTACAAAATATTGAAAACCGCGAATAAATCCGAAAATCAGGATGTTACACCAAGTCAGTGAGTTACATGGGCACAGACACGGGATGGGACATAGCCATGTGTCCTTATTTCAAATGCCCACATGGATTGAGACACGAGTGTGTCATTGGCCGTGTGACCTCTACAGATTTGAAACTTTTCAATGTTTTTTGAAAAATTCTCTGAGTTTTCAATTTAGTCCCGACTTGTTTCTAAAGCGTATTTAGGGCTTCGAGGGCTCGTATAAGCGACAATATATATTATTTTGATTGGTTCTGGTGTGATTTTTAATAAGTTATGAAATGTTTGAAATTTTTGTCTATTTGATTTGTAATTACCGGTAATGCTCTGTAACCCTATTCCGGTGATGAATTTGAGTTAGGGTGTTACAACGATTTTCCTCTAGCGTAGTCTTCAGAGATTCCTTTACTTCATCAGTAGGCCTGAGAAGGAAAGGTAACTAAGTAAGTTCAAAGAACTTAGTGAGTTGTAGAGGAAATCATTGCAACAGTCACATATAATTCGAGTAAACCTTTCTAACTCAGCACAATCACACAGTTCATCAAATGCAGAATAACAAACACAGACAGACTATACGTCAGACATTATTTCTTTGGCGTGTACACTATTCCCATGCAATCCTTCAAACAACCTTCTTCATGTTAGCCATGAACCATAGTCCATATTCAGAGCCATATCATTCATTCATTCATTTTCCTTTTTCATGATTTGTCAATTTGGTTTGCAATAATACTTGCTCTACCAAAGGCTACACGACCATTTTCATATATCGTGTCTGCCAATTCAATACTCATTTCGTTGTAGGCAATGCCATGAATTCATTTTCATGTTTCAAATCATATTGTTCATTTTAGAAGTAAGGGATAATGGTTTAAATATGAAGAAAGGTTCTTACATCTTTAACACGGACAGACCAAACCAGACTAATAACAGCAAGCATCCATCACTCTTGCACAAATATTTCATCTTCATAGAATATATATACTTACCTTAACCCAAACATAAACAAAGCCATTACACACACATTGAGTAAGAAGGAACTCACTAGAAAAAACAATAAGATTAAACTGTAGGACCTCTGCCCTTATCATGAGAACCTTCAAGGGTGTCTTGAGCTATAATATAAATAGTTAAACTTATCAAATAATTGTACCAGAAAACTAAATAAACTTACAAGAAACATCATTACAAAAACCCAAATTCAGGAAGTTTCCTCCTTGACACTCTAAATTGACGTTAAAGCGTACAGCTCTAAGGTCACGTAAATAACCTTGAAAATAACCTAAAGTTCATTGATATTAACCAGATGCTAAATAAACGAAGGAATTGGCTGAGTACAACAAACCCAAATCTTCAAATACGTCTCTAGTCCTAGGTTTTTCGAGAGAAAAATACAGAGAAAAATTTGTGAAAAAGATATGGATGCAAAGGTAGATGTAAAACTTGCTCAAAAAGCCAATACTAACTTTATAAAACTATACACGGAAGCTATGTTTAGTGGATAAGTTTGATTATCCCACTAAACCCCCTTGATTCCTATGACTAAGCACTTTCTCTCTCATCATAAATGTGAGTCTTATTGACTATAATAACTTAATTCTATTCTAATCAATTCTTATTTGTCTAACTAAATTGTTCAACTATAATAATAATATAATAATAATATAATAAATAGTTCTTCAAACTAAGGACTTAACATAATTGTCTAACAACTGGGGTGGCATATAATCAATAGGGGAGTCCGCCAATCCACCAAGTTCGCCAAACACAGGCTTCACCCAAAGGCATATCACAGACTTACCTACTTAGTCACAATTAATATCTTACTCACTCAGAAAATTACTCTAAACACCATACTCTGATAAACAATATCCAAACACTAGGACTACATCAGGTGGGATGTTACATTAGCCATGATATTCCCATCAAGAAAATGACCATTTCCATAAAATATTGACCCTGTACACATGTCACAACCTTTATAACCAAAATGAATATATTTCTATCTATTCGATGATAGTATGTTGATCTAGCTGGGGACTTCCACAAGGTGATGATCTATAAGTAGAGAAAATAAATAGAGTAAGCATATAAATGCTTAGTAAGTTCAAATGGAAAATGCTATGCTTACCTTGATCACATAAAAGCATGATAACTACCAAAACTTTTGGCATACAATTTTGCTATCCTTGGCACATAATGTTATAGCTAAACACATGCCAACATTGACATCCAAATAGGTTATACACATTAACATATCAAGAATAACATCATTTCATTCCAAAGTACTTACATACCACTAATCAAGTTACAAAAGTATACCATTCCAATTTCGATAAAAAATTATGATAACATACCACATCACGTTAGGTTATTCATCCAATCTAAACATGTAATAATTTTCTAACAAGCGTGCATATGACCCTATTGACATGCCCATTGTGTCATAGCATTTTACTAAGTTCACATGGGCATCTAATATACATATTTTCGTTATCATTCTTATAATTGATCATTTTCACATATTTATACCCTGTTCCAATTCATATACATTAACAGATCCTTAGTTGATTTCAATCCCATACAAGTCTAAATCATTATGTAGCCATAAATGCCAATTTAATTAACATTCAAGGTTATGTTCAAACATGATTATAATGAATCGAAACATAAACGCACATATCATACAAATCGATATAGTAAATTCCATATGAACTTACCTATTTTAAACACTAAAGCGAGTGAATTCTTCAAGGACTAATCCATAATTTTAGCCTTTCCCCTATTAGTTCCACTTTGATCCAAATCTTGATCTATACAATTATTTTATATAACAAATCAAGACCAAAAATTTTCACACAATGCCATGATAGGCATGAACCTTTATAAATCCATTTTTTAATTTCCCTTATATTTTACATTTTCTTTAGTTTAGTCCCTAAACTCAAGATAAGCATAACTCTCAGTTCTTAGCTTTGAATTAAAATCAAATTTCATAAATTCACATTAGAGACCTTATATTTTCTATTTATAACATAATTTCATGAGAAGTTTTGCGTTTATTCTTTTTGGTCCCTAATGTAACACTTATGAACCTTTCTCTCACACTTATGAACTTAATCAATATAAATCTTGTGAATTTTCATCGTATAAAACTGTACTAGTAAGGGGGTGGAGATCGTAAGCCTTAAATTTTAACTTTCATAATTACAAACATATCACTTAACGTGTATCATTAGCATGTTCACTATAAAACATTTATTTCATACCTTTATGAGTCTCGTTTCATCATAAGTAACATTTTTACTCAGGCACGTGAGTATCAATTTTAGTAGTATCAGAATTAACTCAGTTGGAAAGCATCTTTGTTTATTTGTAAAATAATTTTCATCAGATTCTGGAGATATTACACTATCACAGGTTATTTAATGGTATGTATTTCTAGACTTCACATATGCTACGGTCAGTCCGAGAACTGACTAAACCGTAGCTCTGATACCACTAAATATAACACCCCTAACCTGTATTCGTCGCCAAAATAGGGCTACGAAGCATTACCGAAACTTTCAAAACATTTTCAGATAATTCAAACATTTACTATTCATTCCTCGAGATTTATTCATAATGTCCCTTGAATGGACCCTCGAGGCCCAAAACGAGCATTAGAATCGAGTATGGACTTAATCAGAAACTCTAAGAATTTTTCGTGAAATTTCAAAATTTTTCCAAGATACAGGGTTCACACGCCCATGTGGTCCAAGGGACAAGTCCGTGTGACCCTGGGACACACCCGTGCTACAAGCTATGTTCGACACCGTGTAACTCTCTAACTTGTGCACACGGCCATGCCACACGCCTGTACGCTAGGCTATGTAGCACACATGGTTGAGACACGTGCCCGTGTCTCTGCCTGTGTGCTCAATTCTGAGCATTCTATTTTCTTGAATTTAAGGTGCAAGGGACACACGGCCTAACCACACGCCCATGTACCGAGCCGTGTGTCACACACGGTCTAGACACACGCCCATGTGTCTACCCGTGTAGACAAAATAAAGCCATTCCTAGCTTCATTTCTCACCTAAAATCATACCAAATTCCTGCACCAAACTTACATCCAAACACCAACCAATTCAAGCATTGAATTCAAGCAATTTATAACATCTGATATGATATATTGTTACATGCACTCATGCTTTTAATCTTACCTTTTATAAGCATACTCATTTTAACCTTTCTCAATCAATAAATAAGAAACACTTATGTTATCTCCATAAAATAAACTTAAATACATATATATACATGTACCAAAACATAATCATCACTAGCCATTCCAACGGCTAGATTACGATAATCATTTACATTTACATTTACATGCCAATATGACCAATATAACCTATACATGCCATTGTAACCATAATTTCTTTACCATATTGTACCGACATGGGCTAATGGATAGTGTGAGTGATCTCCGCTAAGCTTCCAATCCAACGAGCTTCTGATTTACTTTAAAACTGGGAAATAAAACTAGGTAAGCATATAATGCTTAGTAAGTTCATATAGCATGGTATTTAACTTACCATTCATTCTATTTTGAGGTAACTATGTAAGGCGTATTTAATCAATTTGACCTCTAGCCTACACACATCCTTATTGCCCTTGTTAGTTATATGTTCCATAATAACATCAAAACATATATGGGCTCAACAATAATCAAGTTTCCATGAACATATGCTTTCCACAACATGTATTCATTTAACATGTATAAATCATCTCTTTTATTACAAGTATAATTTCATAATAGTTCATCTAGAGTTTAGATTATTTCATGTTAGAACTTAACTCATATCATTCAAAACATCTAGGTCACACGAGTAGTAGTACACTCAAGGTGTATAAGTCTATAATCAAGGATGAACATTCTAATCAAATAATTTTCATGTACAAATATCATCATCTCATACTTCCATATATCACTTGTCATGTATCATCATTCTTTTTGTATTTTAGACGGATACGTGTAATAACTCATTTTGTTATTCATATCTTCTCATGTATGGATTGTCACTCATTGAATTTAATTGAAATATCGATGGATACACAAGTAGTACACTCAAGTGTATAAATCAGGATCCGTCAATTCATATTCAATGGTACCCATAAGGTACTATTTTAGAGAGTACACTCTCGAGCCACACATGTATACAACAGGATTATCAGTCCAGGCTAAATCCTTTTTATGACATATGCTCTAAAGAACTTGATTTGGATTACCCGTCCGGACTAAATCCAATCGATAACATATGCTCGAGAGCAATTATATCAGGATTACCCATCCGAGCTAAATCCTTTCTATAATGAGGTCAATAGGATTACTCGTTCGAGTTAAATCCTGTCAGCAAAAAATGCAAGACCTTATTTATTTCGGAAAATCACATATCCATAGATTTTCCTTTTATTCAACTGGGATTTAAACATTTTTCAAACATTATCGGGCATGTGATTATTTCATACATCCATAACATTCATATAATTCAAATAAACACATTCCACATTCATTTCAAGCATAAAAGTAACATTTTTTATCATTTATCATTTTTCGGGCATTATCGTTGATCGGGCTTTGTCAGATACAATTTCAATGTCACACATATATATATATGATATTTATACAATTCACAATGCAACATTTAATTCAAACATATAAACATGCACAAATTAGTTACACGAACTTACCTCGACAAATGTTCGTGTACATAAAATCTACTAATCCGACATTTTCCTCTTTTCCTCGTTCTACTCCGAATTTGGTCTATCCGGATCTATACGAGTAAATTTAACATCAATTTATCACATTTTATATTCAAGTAGACTCAATTTATATTCTAGGCAAAATTACCATTTTGCCCCTAACTTTTCCATAGATTCTCATTTTGTTCCTAGGCTCGGAAAATGAAATTTATGCAATTTATTCTCTATTCCAAGCCTAATTGAAATTTCACCTTAAAATTTAAAGAACATATATTCTACAAAATTTAGAATTTTTCTTCAATTTTCACAAATTTACAATTTAGTCCCTAAATCATGTTTTCATCAAAGATCACTTTATAAAAGTTGTTTATATATCAACAACCTTTCATTTTCTACCATAAATTTCAAATTTTTAGCATATTCATCCATGACCTAATTTCCATACTTTGATAACTTCTCAAATTGATCCCCTAAATAGATAGATTAAGCTATCCCGGTTTTAAAAATATCAAAATTACTAAAACGGGACAAGAAAACTTACCCAATTTGGCCAAGAAAGTTTCTTCTCTCTATCCTAGGGTTTCCATGGAATATTTTGGGGAAGAAGATGATAAAAATTATTTTTATTTCTATTTAATTAACTTATCATCTTTAAAAATTTTGATTTCCAATTTAGTCCTTAGCCTTTTTCTAATTTTTCATGGATGAATCATCCAAAAATACGTACTAACTTTTTATTAATGGACTAATTACCATATAAGGAACTAAACTTTTGAATTCCATAGCAATTTGATCCTTCTAGCTACTAGAATTCAACTTTTGCATTTTATGTGATTTGGTCCTTCCCATAATTAAACACATAATCAGTAAAATTTTCTTATCAAAATTTTCATATGACTTTTCTATCATATTACGAATCATAAAATAAAATTAAAATTAAATTTATTTTTCAGCTTAGATTTTTGGTCCCGAAACCACTGTTCTAATTTCACCGAAATTGGGTTGTTACACCTAATGTAACAAAGTTAACAGCAAGCTAAATTAACTTTACAATCTAGTCTTTTTATAATCTAAGCTTAGAATATATCAATTTCAAGCCTAATTCTTCAAGCAACCTACGACGGAAACTTTATAAAACTTTAACATATTATGTAAATTGGTACATGGCTAGCTAATCAAGCTCCCATGATCACAAATCTATAAAAATTACAAGAATAAATGCTTGTATTTCTTACGTAAATGTATAGCCGAAGAACCAAGGGTTTGAAAGTTTATTCAACCTTTTTCTATCTATGGACTACGAAAAAAGAGAAAGAAAATGATATTTTCTTTCTTTTCAAATTAGTATATAGTTAATTAAATCATAATTAATTACCATAATCCACTTTTAATTTTAATTAGTGGAGATTGTTATAATTTTCCATTAACTTGTAATTAATAATGGCTTATTAACCATTTTGACCCTTTGATTAATTGCTATCCAAGTCCCTAAGCCTTTCGTCAATTAAAACTCTATAGCGATTGGACTTTACAATTTAGTCTTTGAGCCTTAACTAACTATTAATTTGATAAAATTACTAGACCAATATTTGATATATTTTTATACTCGATTTACAGAAATAGAGTTTCGAAATAGTATTTTTTGATACCACAAAAAATCAATTGTTACGGTATATTAATTATTATTATTAACAAAAATAATATTAATTGATGGTGTAATAGCCCAAAATTGGGTCTAGTTGGAACAGAGGTTTCGGGACCACAAAATCCAAGATAGAAATAATTATTTTATGATTATTTTGAGGTCTACGATATGATTGCATGATTGTGTGAAAATTTCGTGAAGAAATTCTATGCATAAAGTGCTCAATTTGAAGTTAGGTACTAAATTGAATAAGTTGCAAAACTTGCATTCTAGAAGTTTCTAGTATGAAATTGCTTTGAAATATTAATTAGGACGTCTTAAATAGCAATTTGACCAATTTCTAAGTTATGGAAAAAAATTGGACATGGATGGAATTTTTGAAAGTTTAGTAAGAAAGGGCATTTTGGTCATTTGATAATTAAAAGAAATAAAAAGGGAAAATAAAGCCAAAATTGACTCATCTTTTTCATGGAGGCAGAAATTAGCATGGGGGAAGCCATGGATAGGGTTTTCAAGCTTTCCAAGCTCAATAGTAAGTCTGTTCTAACCCCGTTTTTCAAGTTCTTTACGTTTTTGGAATCCCTGTAATTTGATTAAGCTTATTCTAGCAATAATTTAAGCTAGGGTTCATATTTGTAAAAATACCCATAGGTGAAATGTGTTTATGTTGATGTGTTATGATAGAATATGAGGTTTTAAATTATGTTAGACAACTTGTGCTACTCGATTTAGAGTGAAAACTAGTAAAAGGGCTTAATTGGTAAAAATACCTAATAGTCATAAGTATATGTTAGAGTGAGAATTTGATGTTTCCATAGAAGGGAAAAGTGATAAGCATGTCATAAAACATAAGAATAAGGGATGAAGTTTAATTCCCGAGCCTAGGGGCAAAAGTGTAAATATGCAAAAGTTTAAGGGCAAAATTGTAATTTTGTCAAATTTTGAGTTAAGGACTGTTTTAAATAGTATATTAATTAAATAAGTAAAATATGATGTTTTAGATCCCGAAAAACGAGATTTGAACCTAGAATGAGAGAAAAATTGAAAATTAAGAAAGTTGGTAAAATAGCCGTTTTAGTATCGAGGTAAGTTCATATGTATAATAAGCATTAATTTATGCATGTTTCAATATAAAATTGATATATTTACTATGATTGCCGAGGCGTTGAAAGTATGTAAGTTGGTGTGACAATAGTTGTGACAGCCCAAAATTGACCCTAGTCGGGAAGTGGTTTCGGGACCACTAAACCGAGTCATAAAAATAATTAACCGTCATAATTGATGCTCATTATATGTACATGTGCATGTGTGAAAATTTCGTGTTTGAATTTTGTTAATTGTAAGTGAATTTTATCAAATAGGACTTATGTGAGAAAATTTTGAAATGTGCTAGGCAAATGCAAAGTGGCCTATTAATGCATATTGTGAAAATGATGGGTTTGCATGTCAATTTACCCAAATTAAGGCATAGTGGCCGGCCATGCTATGAGTGGAAACATGTCACAAACATGTTATGTTAGTGAGGTATGTTAGGAAAAATAAAATAAGGAGTATGGGTAATAAAGAAATGGAAACAAAAAAAAATGTGTGGTTGTTTCCCCCCCCCATTGCCGTGAGTTAAAGAAAAGAAAAGAAAAATTTTGTTCATCCTTTTTCATCTTCTTTTGGCCGAAAATTCTAAGGAAGGAGGAAGGAGTTCTTGCTTCATGTTTGGTTTGGAAGAGGATTAGGAGGAGGTTTGGCCATACTTGTATCTAGATCAAGGTATGTTTGAGGTTGTGCCATGAGATTCATGCATGTTTTTAGTTGCTAGCTTGAGTTCTAATTAGCCCATGGTTCAAATCTTTGCTATGTCATGGGGATGATATTCGGCCTAGGTGGATTTTGTGTTAATGCCATTGCATGCTAAATATGAAGCTTGTTAATGATGCATGTGATGGTGGATTGATGATTCTTGAATCTTCTTTTTAGCATTTTTGAGTGAGCACATATGTGCATTGGTTGCTAGATGGAGAAGAATCGGCTAGCAAGTTGTGTGCTAAGGCCGAATATAATTTTTGAATATTAATGAGTAATGCATGTGTTAAATTGATGGAAAGGGAGAGGATGCTTTACTAGTGTATATATGTGTGTATTAGCCAAGTTTTGAACTTGAAACAAAATGGTGTTTAGTCAATACAAGTAACCATACTTGTAGAATGTATTAAGTGTTGCAATCGGCCCCAACATAGACATGTATGTTCGGCCACATGAATAAGTACATAAGCTATGTGTATGTTCGGCCATAGGAAGCCTATTGATGGCTTTAGCTTGACTTAGAAAATTCGGCTAAGGGGAAATATTAGCTAGTATGTTGAATTCGATTCGTGATTTTGTACACATGTGACTCTAATGTCTAATGTATATATGGGCTAAGTACCTTGAGCTTCTCTTTTGATGTTCGAATGAATTGTATTAAATTGCTTGATGTGATTAAAAATGCGTATGACCATTGTGTATTTGAGCTAAAAGGGTGGCCATATGACCTATCAAACTCCTTGTCATATTCGACCATAAGCTAGCAAAATGAGACTTTAATGAGTTAAATTTGTTTGAATTAGCTCAAGAGCTTAGAGGACCCCAGTTGGATAAGGGAAAGGAAAAAGTGGTCGAGTAGCCATCGGAATCGTTCGACAACATCCGAGGTAAGTTCTTGAGTAAAAGAGCTTAAATTATGATTTGATTAGATCATGTTTTAAGCAAATCAAAATCATGCTCCTTGTGTGTGGCTATTGAGCCGAAATTGCAAGAATGATAAATGTCTTGTGTTTGAGTTTTGCTAACGAAAACGAAATACGAATGTGCCATGATTTATTGTTAAATGTGCATGGTTATTTGAATGATGTCCGGGCTAAGTCCCGAAGGCTTTGTGCTAAGTGACCATATCCGGACCAAGATCCGAAGGCATTTGTGCGAGTTACTAAATCCAGGTTAAGTCCCGAAGGCATTTGTGCGAGTTACTAAATCCGGGTTAAGTCCCGAAGGCATTTGTGCGAGTTACTATAACCGGGCTATGTCCCGAAGGCATTTGAACGAGTAGCTATATCCGGTTAAATTCCGAAGGTACGTGATTTGGGAATGAATGATCTTGCTGTAAAAATTTCAGTTAATACGCTTGAAACATCCCAACATTGAGGTATGTTTCGTATGTGCTTTGAATTAGTTGAGTCCTTACAAATAAGTATTCGCTCAGTTGATAAATGAGCTACCGGCCTTTGGCTAAGTTGATCTTTGTGTATGAATAAAAGGGTTGGTAATGTGAAGTAAGTATGATATTGAAAAATTGTGCATATGAAATTATCCGTTTAGCTACATGAATGCTATACTTTTGTTGTGCTGGAATCCCTTGCTCAAAACTTACTAAGCATAAATTGCTTACTCCGTCTCCTTGATTCTCTGTTTTATAGATTTTGGTTCTCCAGCTATCGGACTCGGGATTTTGAAGTCGAAGTCGCCCACACTATCAAAGCCCCCCCCTTTTTGGTACAATTTTGGTTGAACTTCGAAATGGCATGTATAGGACTACCCTTTTTGTTGGGGGTCATGGACCCTTTGGACTTGTACAATTTTGGATAGCCATGCGAAAATGGCTTATATATGTTTGAGTATAATGTTATAATCATTTGGTATGGATATGGTTATTGAGAGGTGTGGATATGCTTAACAAGGATTGGCCATGGGAATGGTTAATCACTATCATAATTTGTGCTATTTATGCTAAAAGGGTTAGTTGAATCATGGAAACTATGAAATAAGTAAAGTCTACCTTAAAGGCAGATGCTGACAGCAGCAGTGATGTAGATTTGGAAAATCACTAAAAATAGTAGGAAGGGAATTAAATAGTGAATAAATTATGTAAACGAACCTTGATGAATCTATTTTCATAGGAAAGTAACGAAACGATCATATGGACAGTATATTAAGAGATATTCAGGTTCTCGTAAGACAGGGCCAGAACGGTTTCTGGATTCCCTGTTTCGAATTTGGAAATTCATTATAAATTAACCAGAGATAATTAGGAGTCACGCCATATATGTATAGATTCCTCTTTGAGTCTAGTTTCTATAGAAACAAACGACATCAGTATTGAAGCCCTGTACAGGGAGATATCCAAGTCGTAATGCGCAAAGGTCAGTGTAGTCGATCCCTGTAACATGGGAGATTTTACTAATAAACTGTACTAATTGGCCCAACCAAAAATTCTAGAAAAAAATATGTAGATGGTCATATGAGTCTAGTTTCAGGGAAAATTTATGGAACTGGATTTCGAGTTTCTGAACTCAAGATATGATTTTTAAAGCGACTAGTACGCAGATTGGCAGTCTGGGAAATTTGTTTATAAGTGGTTAAAGTCTGTTAACACCTCGTGTTCGACTCCGGTGATGGTCTCGGGTTCGGGGTGTTACAATAATACAGCAATAATGCTGTAATTTATATTTGAAAGTTAAATTTATTGAATTAATTGAATTATGTTAAATTAAATGTTTATGGTGTCCAGTTTATGAATTGATTTAAAAATATGTCTATGGTACATGAAGTGCATTGAATTATCATACATAAACGTGATTTCTATGATTATGGATATTATGGGAAATTGTAAGTTCATATGATTTTTAATAAGGCAATGTGTAATTTAATGTTATTGCCTTGATATTAAATGAGCTGTAAGTTTATATGTAAGTAGTACATCAATTTTACTTGTATTATGATATTTTATAATAATATTGGAAATATGTTTGTTGATAATTACTTGATTAGTGAAATTGTTGGAAAAGAGAGAGAAATCCCGGTTGAACCTTCGGAAAGATTGGATGATACAGATGGTATGTAGCTAGGTCACATGTATGGTGCTGAGTGCACATCATGTGTACAAGAGAGCTACAAGACATTATGATAAATCTAGGTCGCATGGGTGATACTATGTGTACACCATGTAAGACAAGAGAGCTACGGGATATATGTAGCTAGGTCGCATGCGTGGTTCCAAGTGAAGGACACCATGTAGACAAGAGAGATACGAGATAAACTGGCTAGGTCACATGGGTGGTACTAAGTGTTCACCATGTGTACAAGAGAGCCGAACTATATGATGGGTGGAGCTATGTTCTGAAACCACCAAGTATCGAGGATTGATCCGAAGTGTTCAACGGGAGACTCTCTATGTATTGCTTTGTGAGTTTTGTGATGAATAAGTGCAGGAACTTGGTTATGTGAATGATGTGTACATTAAGTGACCTAGATGTGGTAAGGTTATAAACAAGTAAGTTATACGTGAGAATGATTTTATGGTGACCTTGTAATCATGGGCCTATACTTGTGATGTATGAATGTGGTGAAAATGATTTGTGATATGTATATTAAAATGAGGTTAATACAAAGAAAGTGTGAAAGAGTGAATTAGCAATAAAACTGTTTTAGACAGTAGCAGTAACGTGATTTTGAAAAATCACCAAAAATAGTATAAATTTAATCAGAGACTGAATGAGATATCAAATTAAAGCTTAATGAGTTTATTTTCATATAAAAGAAACAGAGTAAGCAAAGGAGTTCTATATTTTTAGATATTTATGTTTTTGTGAGACTGGTTCAGAATGATTACGTGATCCCCTGTTCTGACTTTGGAAAATCACAAAAAATTGGACAAAAATAATTAGAGGCTCAAAATTATATTTTTAAAATCCCTAATGAGTATATTTTCAATATAAATCAACAAGAACATTATCCGAGTTCTGTACTATGAGATAATTAATTTTTTTGTGAAGAGAGGTCAGAACTATCAGAAAGTGAAATAGGAGAAATTTTAATAAATAAATTGTACTAATTGGATAAACCAAAAATTATGAAAATTTTATGGTGGAAAGATATGTGAGTCTAGTTTCAGGGGAAATTTACGAATCATAATTTGGAGCTCTATAGATCGAATTATAAATAAGTAAGTGACTATGACCCGTGTGGACAGTTTGATGTGAGCATTTATTAGTAAATTGTGAAATCGTACTTACAAGAATGCTATATACATTAAGGATGTGGAATGGAGAGGAGGAGGAGGAAAATAAATATATGTGGAATACATGGAAACTATGGTATATGAAATATTGATATAATGAAATAAATGATATGTGTTTATAAGAAAACAGAAAGAGAATGATATGTATCATGTCATGTATATATATATGACTAGTCTCAATGTAATGCTTGTTAGGTATGGAGTTGAATTGAAATGTTTCAGGCAAACATGTTATTCTGCGCATCTGAATTGTGGTATTTTATAAAGATATGATCTAGCTTTAAATATGAATGCTTGATGATTAAGCTAAAGATATTTGGTAAGATGATAATCTTGGTATAGGTATAAATGTATAAGTGTGTAAGAGATTAAGGTTGACCAAAGCTTGGAAAATAGCCTAGGTATATTCCACACAGACAGAGACACGACCATGTGTCTCAGCCGTTATGGAACACGACTTTGGGACACGGGCGTGTGGAGCCTTAAAGCATGAAATTTTCAAGATTTTCGTAAGTTCTCGGTTTAGTCCCGAACCCTTTCTAAAGTATGTTTTGGGCTCCGTAGACTCAAATAAGGGACTATGTGTAAGTGAATGAACGTTTTGAAATATGAATGAAATTTTATGGCCTGTATTTTAGTTTAATGTTTGTATATTTGTCCGGTAACGCCTCGTACCTTATCCCAGCCTCGGGTACGGGTAAGGGGTGTTACAGATGGGGTAAATATAAAAATATTTGTAACATCTTGAATTAGGGTCTAGTCGAAACAGTGGTTTTGAGACCATAAATCCGAAATAGAAATAATTATTTTATGATTATTTGATGATCCATGATATGATTGCATGTTTGTGTGAACTTTTCATGAAGAAATTCTATACCTAAGGTGACCAATTTGACTTTAGGGTCTAAATTGAATAAGTTGTAAAACTTGTGTTCTAGAAGCTTCAAGTATGAAATTTCATTGGATTATTAATTAGAGGTACTTAAATAGCAATTTGACCAAGTTCTAAAATTTTGGACAAAAATGGGCATGAATAGGAAAATTTTGAAAGAAAAGGGCATTTTGGTCATTTGGTTAATAAAAGAATAAAAAGGGAAAATAAGTCAAAAATTTTCTCATCTTCTTCAAGTGCTAGCTGAAATTTCCAAGAGCCATAGCTAGGGTTTTGTTCATCTTTTCAAGCTTGATTGTAAGTGCTCCTAAGCCCCGTTTTTAATATTCTTTACATTTTTGAAGTCCTTGAAGCATGATCTATCCATTTCTAGCCATATTTTGAGTTAGGGTTCATGTATGAAATTTTACCCATGTGTGACATGTTGTATTTTGATGTTTAAGGGAGGAATATGAATGTTTGATGTGTGATAAACATCTCTTACTAACTGATTTTTAGTGAAAACCCCTAAAAAGGACTTATTTGTAAAAGATGAAGAAATCGGTTGTAGAAATGTGGTTTAATGTGAAATATGGGTTGATATGAGTTAGAATATAAATCGGCTAGGCTTGAGTAACAAAGAAAATGCATGCATTTCATTTTATAAGCCTAGGGACTAAAGTGTAAATAAGTGAAAAGTTAGGGGTAAAAAGACAATTTTATCAAAGTATGCGTTATGGGTCGATATGAGCAATGTATGTATTGAACAAGTTGAATTTGACATTATAAATCAAGAAAAACATGATTCGGGTCTTGATCGGGGGAAAAACAAAGTTTATGATGATTAGGCTCGTTTCTATCATTTTGTATCGGGGTAAGTTCATTTGCAAATATTGTAACATGTGCCATACTTTAAATGCTTTAATATTGCATGTATGGTAAGTTCATATGAGATGATATGTCATATTTCTATTGCTTTGATATCAAGTGAATTTTAATGCTTTACTACTATTATAAGTATGCTTGATTATTCCATAAGTATGTGATTGGTGCTATGGATATTGAAATCGACATTACGAGCAAGCTCAATGGAAATGTGGTATCGAAGAATCCCATTTGAACCTTAGGAATTATTTAGGATACAAGTGACATGTCACTAGGAATTATGTGATCTAAACTCATTGAGTTGTGGTCTGAGTTCATGATATATGTGACATATAAACTCATTGAGTTGTGGTCTGAGTTCATGATGTATGTGACACATGTTTTGCCATCCGGGTACTGGTCTCACATATTTTATCGGTGGCTGGGTAGTCCGACATGTGTTGCAGATACCTGACAGCCTATGTGAGCAGACCCGTGAGTATCTCGAAAGCGAGCAACATGTGATATGTGATATGAGGTAGTGTTGGCTACATATGAGGCAGTTAGGTGCGAGATTCTGATGTATCCGATAGTATTTTGAGTGTTCAACAGGTAGTTCTAAAGGAAGTTCAATGAGTAATCTTGATGAATACGTCAAAGATAAGAAAGTAAGTTATTATGTGCAAGCGGGCATAGGTATGTACATCGAACTCATGAGAATGACATGAGATATGATGAACTTGTGGTAAGAATGAGTTTAAGAGATTTGATAATATGCAAGATTATGTTCATTATGTTAAATGTATGATTAATACTTATTTAAGTTGCATTTTATTTGCATGTGAACTTACTAAGCTTTAATGTTTACCCCTCTCCTTTCCTTCTCTTATAGTGTCGCCAAGCTAGCTAAGGGATCGGAAGACGTCGGAGACTTGATCACACTATCAATTTTAATATTTGGTATAGCTAGTCTCATCACTTTGAGTATGGCATGTATAGGGACTTAGTCTTTTTGTTATGTGTCATATTGATTAGCCAAATGAGTTGGCTCATGAAAGTATTATGATTATTTTGTATAGGGCCATGAGAGGTGGCTCATATTGATTATTCAGGTTGTAACCCTAATTATTGGTGCATACATGCATGCAAATGTGCTTATGCTTTAATGTGGTTATGGTTGCTTATGGTTAATGAGTGTGATGGATGGCATGTATGTTTGGTGTATAAAATATGATTAATGTGTAAGAAAATAAATGTGGTGCAAATGTGTAACTTGAAAGTAGGTTAGCAAAGATGATGACAAATATGAAATTGGTGTAGAATGCCATATGAAAGCATGATAGTTTAGATAGGTGATATGTTGACATTACCAAATCATAATTTAACCATGAATGTGAATGCTTAAGTAATCAAATGTGTCATGTTGTATGCCATGAACTGAGTGGAAGTATGTGAGTGTTTAAGGGTGGCAAATGGCTTGGAAATTAGCCTAGAAATTGTCCACACAGATAGACACACGGGCATGTGACTAGGTCGTGTGTGACACACGGTCTGTCCCATGGGCGTGTGACCCAGCCGTGTGTCCCTTGCACCCTAATTATGCAAAACAGAATGCCCAGTAGTAAACACACGGGTAGAGACACGGCCGTGTGTCTCAATCGTGTGAAGGACACGGCCTTAGGACATGGGCGTGTGCCCAGGCTGTGTGAAGTCTGTACTTAATTTTTGGAATTTAATTCGCCACACGGCCTCAGCACACGGGCGTGTGACTTGGCCGTGTGACCTTATTTGGTTGATGACGTCATAATTAGAGAGTTACACGGGCTGAGGACATGGGCGTGTCCCAAGCCACACGAGCGTGTGTGACCACACGGCCTACCCACACAGGCATGTGACTCTCCAAAGTAGGAATTTTTTCTAAGTTATCTTAAGGTTTTCTAAAGTTCTCGGTTTAGTCCCGAACCACCTTCAATGTATGTTTTGGGCCTCGTAGGCCCATATAAGGGGCAATTTGCATATGTATGAATGTCATTAATTTGAACCAAAAATTTATGGCCCGGTTTTGTATATATGCTTGTGTGAAAGTTCGGTAACGCCTCGAACCTGTCCCGACTTTGAATACGGGTAAGGGTGTTACAATATTAGGTTACTTATCATGAATAATGTCTTATAAATATAATGGTAGAATTTATATACATTTAAACTATGGTGGACAATAATAATCGATAAATTTTGAAAATAGTTTTATTTTTATATTGTTATTTTAATAGTATTTAATAATTAATAATAACTAAAGTCATATAAAATAATCATATATATAACAAAGTTTTAATTCATTTAATTATACATATGAGTTCATACAAAACAAAAATATCTATACAACTGAGTTGAATGATTATTGATAAAATTATATTAATTCTATTTTTATTTATTATATAATAGAGTACTGGATTCAAAATATTAATTTAATATTAATTTTTATTAATAAATAATAAATATAATATAAAATAATGTAATAAATATAAAAATAGATTAGAATAGTAATCACTTACTAATTATAATAAGTAATTGGTCTCTTTGTAATAAATATAAAAAATCGCGATTGTAATAAATTAGTCAATTTTTTTTTTTTTGTAATTGGTCTCTTTCTAAGTGTTGTAACTTGAACTTTGATATGGATTATCTTAATGATAACCATAACATTGTTATTTTAGATGCAATTTAATTTGAGGTAGTGACTTTCGGATTTTTTTTGTCCAAAAAAAAATCTTCATAAGTAATATTATTTTATATTTCATAAAATAAAAATATATAATTAATTTAAAATAAATAAACCCGTGAATACATGTGCATAAAGATGTTCATGGAATAGAGATGTTCATGTGTCGGGCCGAGACCCAGTTCCAAAAATTTTCATGTTCAAGTCCATTTTTGGGTCGACCCAGCTTGCCTAAAAAATTCATTTCACCATTTTAAAAATTATAAAAAATTGTATTTTATATTTTTAATTGATATTTTATATACTTTTATAATTAAATTTTAATTTTAAAAATATTTTTTATTATTTAAATTGAATTTAAGCTAGACTGAGGTGCAAAACTCCTTGTGGACGGGGCTGAGTAGACTACTCTACCATTAAAAAAGTCTATTTAAGAGTCTAAAAACTCTAGAAATTATGTATCAAATAATTACTTATAGTTTAATAGTATACATTTAACTTAACAAACATCTTATGTGAAAACTAAACTTATTATCTTGAGGCAATCTTCTCACTATTTCTATTTTTATATTTTACAGTTAAAAATAATAAATTGATTTGATTTCTTATTTATTATTCTAATTTATTATCCTTATTTTTTTTTACTAATTTTAGTCCTACGAAATTAGAAAAATATAAAAATATAAACACCTAGCTTAATATGACGAAGGAGGCATGAATGGGGCCAGAAGATTTTCGTTGCTTACCCCATAACCCGTCTAAAACCATCAAGTTGTATTTTATGCAAGGCACCATTAATTTTATAAAAAAAATACTCATTTTAATTCTTAATTTAATTTTTTATTTCTTTTAATTATTATATTATTTATCAAATCATCTCAAATAAATTATTATATCGTTAAATAATTAACCGGAAAGATGAATTCAATTATCCACCCTAATTTTTTTCAAAAAAAAATTATCTACCCTAATTACTCACATAACCCAAAAAAAATGCAATGACACGATTATTGTTTTTTTTTTTTTTGCGTGGGACAGGAATCAAATCAGGGAATAAAGTTTGTAGCTTTTAGATATTATTGAGACTATAGAGATAGAATAGACAGTGAAACTAAAAGGCCCTTTGGCTGACGCGTATTATTGTATTTTTATGCGCAACGATTGGTGAACTACAAAGCACTCTTGGAAAACAAAAAAGGAATTGACGCTCTTGTATGCGTCATATACTGTAATCTAACAATCTTTTTCTTCTATGATTATTATACCTTTTTGTTAAAGGAAGACCACGGGAAAATTAGTGAACAGAAAGAGACGGAAAGAACACACATTTTACCCTACATGGTGAGTATTAGTATCCAATAGCTGGATTCAACATCTCTGAATTATAACCATCATCAAGGCCAAGAGTTGCCGCGAAAAAGGACAAAACAATAAAGGGGATTCTGCCATTGGCCTGCCCAGAGATAATACCAAGTTCCAAATTCATATATAGGTAGACTGATATACATCACAACACTTGGTTACAACACAAATAAGTAATAATCATCTCTAGCATACACCCCTTTTATTTGGTACAATGAAAATCATTGCCCAAGAAAAAAGAGGTTCATATGCTGAGATTAAAATTCTAAAGCTACTAAATGCAGCCTTTTAAAGGTGGCTGCATAAACCAGGATTGGAATAAACCCGTTTTAGCAGATGGCATAAATCCAGAGTTAAGACATACTGATGGATACTAATATTACTGTTCCTTACCTCAGTCATTTACAGGGCTATGCTACTGAGACTTTGTATGCAAAGCCGCCACACTTGAGACCATGGAGTCCACTCCACAAACATTGCGACCTCTGCATATTTTGTAATATCCGTCCTCTCCCCAGTTTGCTCCCCATGAATTCTTTATGATCCAGAAAGGCTTGTCCTTAAAGCGGATGGGGGAGTAACCAGCAGCTCCGTACCCTACCAGAAGAACTCCATGATCCAAAGTTCTAAAGCAAATGTAAGGACATGAAACTCCTCCCATATATGTCTGCATGAAAACTGCATTGATACCCACTGCAAGAACCAAAACATATTTAGATTAGATTCGTTCACAAATCAAGGACCGTAACAGACACTCCAAACGGCATGAAACTTACCTGCAAGGGGACCATGCTTCACCAAATTAGCAGCGATTTGATCCTCATCAACAGAAATGACGCTGAAGTTAGAAACAGAGGCAGCGATTTTGGTCTTGTCAAATTTGCAGGGACCACGGTCATTCCCAGTGTAAGGGTAATCCTTCTCTCTCTCAAGTCCACCAACCTTCAGGGTGTACTCGAAAGCAGAGGTCATTAGACCACCATTACACCCTGAGTCACACGCACCATACTGTTGTGGATCACACTGTAAAATAACCAATCTTTAGTTGAAGGATTGTTGTTTGTTAGATTGATAATTAATGCGTGTTTTTAGCCAGTAGCCAAATGTTAGCACTGAATTTGCAGCCAAAAACCATATAAAAGAAAATTTTAAAATTACAGAACAGCATCAAAGTTTTCCCAGTTAATTAACATCCTTAACAGACAGTTTTCACCCATCTAATGCATCAATCTCTACAATGGTTGTCATACTTCACAAAAACTGACAAGTTAGTTCAGTTGTTAGTAAATACATGAATTAAAATAGTTAAATTTTACTAATTTATTACAAATCAATTGTTAAACTACTTGCATATAAGTTGCTACAAGCTTTAACAATATCAACCCAATTTAATTAACTTCTCATTTTTACTAAAATATCATCATAAAATTCGGATAAATTAAAATAATAGAATTAGGTTTTTAATTCTTGTAAAGTAGAAGGATAAAATTCTTTTGGTAAATAATCGAGAGATGTAAAGAAAAGTAAGAAAGATTGAAACCTCGTGATCACAATCAACAAGCTGCTGCTCACTCAAGCTTACAAGCTCTCCTGTCGCCAAATAATGGGCTCCCTCCAAAGCCCCCGTCGCACTGAACGACCAACACGATCCACAGGAACCCTAAATATAAACATAAACAAATAAGAATCATCATAAACAAAGAGAGAAATTTAACTAATGACATAAAAAGGATGATATGTGTGATTAAACTAATTATATTCTAATATTACCTGGTCTTTAACGCCAGTGACGGCACCGTGGTCACGCCAGTCAAAGTCATCCGGTAAGTTGTCAGTCGGAAGGATAGGAGCCTTTTGAGCATCTGCTGGGAGCTTGAGCGGTTTCAAGCCTAGATACTGGCGGCGGAACTCCGATAGAGTTAAATCGGAAAACTTTGTGACGCCATGGACGGCACTGGGGTCCAGGACCTGATGACGCTTGGCCCGACGCAGGTTAGCCTTGAAGACTCCCAGTCGGTAATCGTGCTCCTCCTGGGATGCGTAGGTTTTCCCATACTTGGATTTGAACAGCGTGAAGTGGTGCTCCGCATTAAGGAGATGGTCATCGGAGTCCTCCTCGACACCACCATCGGAAACAACTTGACGGATGAGAGGATCGTCATCGCTATTAACGTCGGAGACGACGGCCGAAGCAACGACGGAGGAAAGGAGGAGGAAGAGAAGAGAGAAGCGGTCCATCTTTGGAAGGGGATAAAGCAAAGAGCTTTGTGGAGTGAAGCCTTCAAAGAGGAAACAACGGATTATAACTGTGGTTCCAATATTATTGATAGTAGTAGGTGGATGGATAATGAAATTTTGACACGCGTTATCCTTTCGTTTGCTGAAATGAAAATATCCCGTTTAAAATTTGATTTTTTTTTAAAAGAATTCTATTTTAATACAACATATTTTTTTCTCAAGCTGCTTAGCATTTTTATAATTTTTGTGGGACTTGTTTTTTTTATTGGTTTTTTATGCTTACAAGAAATCATTTCATTGCAAAATAGAAGATAGTCCATACGACAAATACACACCAATGCCAACTTGGTGAAAACGCACGAAAAACATCCCCATAAACAAATAAGTTCAATTAACCTTTCCAGAAATAAAATTGAGAGACGGATCATCACTTTACATCGAGGTTTCAGTCGTTTATATGAATGAGTCATATAAATGCATATGATCTAAACTATACTTCAAGTCCTTAATTTCAGTAACTAATAAGACCAAGAAAAAGATAAGGAAAGATACATTAAGCACAAACACAAGATGTTTAGTCGACTAAAGATCAAACATTAAATCCCACAACAAACTTAAACTTTCTTTGAGATGTTATCCAACAGCCCTTTTGTTATCACCCTCCTCCTTCAAAGTTGATCCCAACATTACATTCAGACAGGTGACAACAACATTATCTTTAGCATTTAGTCAAAAGAGTTGGATAACATGCTATACACTTTTCAGCCTCAACTTTTCTTTTTGTGCATTAGACTGAGTCGCTTATGAATCTTAATAAGGGCTCAATTTTACCAACCCTCTAATAATGGTACCATTTTCCAATGGTTCATCAAGTTCTATTCAAAACATGTCACTACTCAACTCATAGAAGTCTCCCATGGTTTGCTCCTTCGGATTCATGATGGTCCCATTACTTAGGTGGTCCTTAATTTCAAAGTAACCAACTTAGCTTTCTTTAGGCTCACCTTGAGAGCTGGATCACTTAAGGCCTCAAACCTTCTTTTCACAAGCTCAAAGGAGATTGAGAAATTTGGTCCCTTTAACTAAGGGACCAAATTCCTCAATAACAATAGTCGTAATTAAACTTTTGAGATGAAAAATATCTAGAAAACCTCCCAAATATTAGTAATAATTGATGTATCAAAAGGATCAAGATTTTGGATGAGATTTTTACCTTTCCCATACAAAAAAGTTAATGTTCTATTTGTCCAGGTCCATTCACCTACCACATTGAAATGAGCCTTAAGGTTTTCTCAGTTTAGCAATGCTCGTTGCCTTCACCTGAGTGTGAGAATCACGTGTTTCATCTTCAAAATTCAATTTACTAATGTCACCAAGAAGAGATAGGTCTATTTCAAGAAAACTATCAAGCATAAATTTCCTTTTAACATTGGAATGAAGTGAACTAGTAGTAAGAGATTTCTTACTAACCAGATGAGTTCTTTTGTTACCAACATCGACTCTTAGCCATGACCCGTAGAGTTCCTCAATCACGTTAACATCATTGAAAATGCACTCATTACTTTCATGACCTAACCTTCCACAATGATAGCAAATTTTAAATTTCCTCTCATATCGGAACTTGGCTTTAATAAATTTATCATTTTGTTGTTTGACTTTAAACTCAGCAACAAAGGGCTTGTTCACAATGGTTTCTACCCTTATACACATCAGTCCACTCCATTTGATCTCTTTTTAGCACTAAAATTGACTTCAACCATGTGATTGTCAATTTGCACAGCGTTCTCCCTCATAAAAAGGTGGAGCAGCAAGTTTAAAACTTGAATCGAGAACACAGATTTAAAAAGAGTTTAGTTCATTCAACAAAACACCCTCTAGCTAGTTTTTAAGGCAAATGTGTTTGTTCATGTTGGACCATGGTCTTTGGATTTCCAACCTTCTTTTGTTATGTTTATTTTTTTAAGTACAAAAAAATATGTTACGTGTAGGGTCGAAAACCTCAACCATACCTTAAACTAGCCAAGCTTTAAGCACCATGGCTTTAATCGGTCCTATCCCAATTAGCTTCTTAAAAATGATCATTCCAAGTAAGAATATATATTTTTTATTTTCTAGTTGAATCTTTCATTCACCTAAAGCTCCAACGTTAGCAAACTATCAAGGATCTATTAGGTTTTGTGCCCTTAGTGTAGTGATTTCATCATTATGCTTGTAATTTTTTGAACATATTGGTTAAATAAAATTTCATAGTTAAATTATTATCTTTATATGTTTGTTCAATGGTTTTGCATGAAAAGCAAAATGAATAAGCAAATATTAGATCATTCATTACCTAAGGTTTAACTAATATTAAGTTGCACCATAGGGATGGATTATGATACGGGAAGACAACTTATATTATTAGGTAATCTAAATTGTTCGTAGCCTGAGGAATTAAAATGAGCAATTAATCCATAGGACTACCATGTTATTTATTAGGTCTAGTTGGGAAATACCTTGTATTGGGTGTCGAAGCAAATGACTCCCAAAAGTTAGAAACATTAGTGTGATAGTTTGGATCGACTGGTACGCCAGGCAAGACCTAAGTATAATTTATTTTGGATTCATTTATGATTTTATTCACTTGTAACGTTTATGGCATGACTTACCTCAATCTTGTATAAGTGACTGACCATGCGTATCTAACTCATATACTTTGACATATTGAAAACCCATGTTCTATTGGTATTGGAGCTAAAAGCTAATATGTTGGGTATATGACTTATGTATGGCATGGATTCATTTACAATAGTGAAATTCAAAACTCGATTAAAGAGTAAATGATATCCTCTCACTAGTATTGCATGAATTATGAAAAAGGAACGAGACCATGGGTCATTCATTAAGGACAAATGATTGTTATTACTCTTTTTTATGGTGATCATGATATAAAATAGGATCATAATGAGTTAACACATCCAACCCAAAGGATTAAAGATATCCTCTGAGGGGTAACACACTAATGACAAGGTCATTGGAGAAAAGCATAAATCTAAGTTGCCTTCATAATGGTATATAATGGGGAGATCAATCATAGTATTTTTAGTGGACTAACTTCATGACCAAAATAATGTTGTAATTTTTAGGATCTGGTGCCCTTAATGTAGTAATTTTTGTCTATATGCACTTGTAATTTTACAAAGAAATAGGTTTAATAAAATATCTAGCAATATCATTAATATTTCTGTATATTGTCCTTAATGATTTTTGCATGCAAAGCAAAATGAAAATTAATATTGGCTCATATTTAACTAATATTAAGCAATATTATATGGTCGAATCGTAATTTTAGTTCAGTATGTTGAAAAATTGCATGGGTCTATAAGTATCTGCCATTTTAGTTCAATATGCATGGTCCCATAATGTTTTATTTATAAAATGTATGTATTGCATATGGAAATTATGGAAGGGGATATTCACCGGGATTAGACAAAGTTAGGATGGGAAAATGGGAGACTCTGTTAGATATCGTCATACTGTGTCTGTAACACCCTTAACCCATATCCGTCGTCAGAATAGGGTTATGAGGCATTACCGATCAATACACATCATTCATATACATTTGTCCAATCAATATAAAAGTTCATTCATTTCAATCGTATTGTCCCTTCTAAGGTCCTAAGAGACCTTAAAGCATACTTATTAGGACTAAACCGATTACATATAAAAAATTCTAAACACTTAGAAAAATTTCATGAAATCATAGGTCACACGCCCGTGTGAACAGGCCGTGTGTCTCACATGACTACCAGACACGTCCGTGTCGCGGGCCATGTGAAAACAGGGTATACATACTGACTTATACCACACGACCGAGGAAACGTCCGTGTGCCAGGCCATGTGAAATCTAAGGGAGGTTACTGACTTGGGTCACATGGCTGACCACACGCCCATGTGCTTCACACGACCAATTGACACGCCCATGTGTCTAAGCCATGTCAAAACTGTAGGGTATACCGACTTTAATTAGAAGGGTACCCTAAGGGTCACACAGCCTTATAACATAACCGTGTGTTGCACACGGCTGAGACACACACCCGTGTCTCTACCCGTGTGGACAAAAATAGGCCATTTGCAAAGCCAATTTGCCATCCTAATTTCATGCACACATAGCAACTAATTTGGCACCATTTCCATACACTTATAGGCAACCCAAATCATACCAAATTCACACACATAATATGCTATCTATCATCAACCATTTAAACTACTCAATTCTACATTCAAAATATACCAAATCTGTGACAGCCCTAAAGTGACCCTAGTCGGAAAGCGGTTTCGAGACCGCTAAACCGAGTCACCAAATTATTTGAATATGATATTTATTGTCTAAAATATTTGATTATGAATGTGTGAAAGTTTTAAGCTTCGATTTAGTAAATTGCATGTGAATTTAGTCAATAGGACTTATGTGTGACACTTTTGAAATGTGATAGGTTAATCTATAAGGATCTATTAGTGCATGTAATCAAAGGGGTGGACTTGCATGTCAATGTCCCCCATTTAATTACTAGTGGCCGCCATGACAAAGGGTGATGGGCAAAACATGTCATAAAACATGTTGTGCTAATGGTTTATGTTAGAAATGATAAAATAATAATGGTTAGTAGGATGATGAAAGAAAAAAAAAGAGATCATCATCCATGTTTCTTCCTAGCCGATTCTAAAGAAAAAAGAGAGAGAACAAGAGCATTCGGTGATGAAAACAAGTTGTGTTCTTTGATTATTCTTAGCCGAATTGAAAGGAGGAAGAAAGGAGTGAAGCAATCGGTCATCTTAGGTCAATATTAAGGTAAGGAAGTTGATACTAGTTCTTGAAATCCTAGTTGATATTGAGTGAGATATCAAGTTATTGTTGGTAACCCATGTTGAAATTGTGATTTTGGAATATGTAAGGTTTTCGGCTATGGAGATTAATAAGGGTGATGGTTGTGTTTTATGCTAAATCTAGATCAACAATGGTAGTTGCTTACATCTTGATATTTATGAGTTCCTTTCTTGGTTCTACCTTAGGTCCATAAGTATGATTTATGTTTGTTATGTCACTCATGGTTAAAATGATTCGGCTATGGTTCATGTAAAAATAAAATATACATGATTTGGTATTAAATGATATTAGGTTATATTCGAACATAGAAAGAGTTTAGTTTGGTATGCTTATTATATGGTAGGTAAGATTTGTGTTTTGCATATATGTTTATATTTGGTTAATGATTTGTTCTTGTGAAGTATAAATTTGTAACATGAATTGAGTTGGAAGTTATTATAATGTACTTGTGCATTAGGGTATATAATGAAAATATAAAAGGTGGTTATAATCAACTTTGTGATTCGGCTCTTGCACATATATAAATATTTGCACATGATGTATTGGTATGACATATATATTATCTCAAGGTATATATTTATATATGATGGTGTTTCAGTTATGGAGAAAATGATGGATGCGTATTGAGTTATAATATGTAATGCATTAGTTAGTAAAATGTATGCCATTTATATGTGGTATTAAGTATATAATTGGCCTCAACATAGACATGCATATTCGGCCACATGAGATGGATTGGTGTTGCATGTATTCGGTTAGAGGCAAGCATATTGATGCTTTTATCTTGGCTTAGATAATCGGCTAAAAGAGAGTGTGGGCTAATATGTTGAGTTTGATTCATGATTTCATATATATGTGACTCTAATGTCTAATGTATATATGGGTTAAGTACCTTGAGTTTCTCTTTTTGATGTTCAAATAATTAAATCAATTTACTTGTTAAATTAAGCTCAAGAGCAAAGGGGAACTAAATCCGATAAAGGGAAGGAAAAAGTGATCGAATAGCCGTCGAAATCGTTCGACAACATCCGAGGTAAGTCTTTGAGTAATGGAGCTTAGATTATGATTCGATTAGATCATGTTTTAAGTAAATCAAAATCATGCTCTTGTATGTAGCTATTGAGCTGAAATGATAATGCTTGATAAGTGACTTGTGTTTGAATTCTAGTTATGAAATTGAAATAGAGATGTGTCATGATTTATTGATATGTGCATAGATATTCGGATGATAACCGGGCTAAGTCCCGAAGGCATTTGTGCTAGTGACTAATTCCGGGCTAAGCCCGAAGGCAATTGTGCGAGTTATTATATCCGGGCTAAGTCCCGAAGGCATTCGTGCGAGTTACTATATCCGGGCTAAGTCCCAAAGGCATTTGTGCGAGTTACTATAACCGGGCTATGTCCCGAAGGCATTCGAGCGAGTAGCTATATCCGGTTAAATTCTGAAGGTACTTGATTTGGGGAATGAGCGATCTTGCTGTAATAATTTCGATTAAAACGCTCGTAAAATCCCAACAATGAGGTATGTTTCGTATGTGCATTGGAATAGTTGCTTCCTTTTGAATATTATTCGCTCAGTCGATTAATGAGCTTCCGGACTTTGGTTAAGTTGATCCCTTATGTATGAATATAAGGGTTGGAAATGTGAAGCAGGACTGATTTTTGAAAATATGTGTATATGAAATTATCCGTTTAGTTATATGAATGCTATACTTCAGTTGTGTTTAATTTCATTGCTCAAAACTTACTAAGCATTAAATGCTTACTCCGTTTCTTTGAATCTCTGTTTTATAGATTTTGGTTCGTCAGCTATCGGACTTGGGATTGTCGAAGTCGAAGTCGTCCACACTATCAAAGCCCCTTTTGGTACATTTTTGGTTGAACTTTGAAATGGCATGTATAGGACTACCATTTTTTATGTTGGTCATGTACCTTTCGGTATTGTACAAATTTGGATAGCCATGCGAAAATGGCTTATATACATATTTTGAGCATAATGTTATAATCATCTTGTATGTATATGGTTATTGAGAGGTGTGGATATGCTTGGCAATGATTGGCCATTGGAATGGTTAATCACAATCATATTTTGTGCTATATATGCTAAAGGGTTAGTTAAATCATGGAAACTATGTAATAGGTAAAGTCTACCCTAAAGGCAGATGCTGACGCAGCAGTGGTGTGAATTTGAAAAATCACTAAACATAGTAGGAATGGAGTTAAATAGTGAATAAATTACGTAATCGAACCTTGATGAATCTACTTTCATATGGAAGAAACGAAATGGTCATATGAGTCGGATTTTAAGAGATATTTAAGTTTTCGTGGAACAGGGCCAGAGCGATTTCTGGATCCCCTGATCTGACTTTGTAAATTCATTATAAATTAACTAGAGATAATTAGAAGTCATGCCATATATGTATAGATTCCTTTTTGAGTCTAGTTTCATTAGAAACAAACATCATAAGTATTTAAGCCCTGTACAGGGAGATATATAAGTCGTAATGCAAGAAGGTCAGAGTAGTCGAACCCTGTAACAGGGGAGACTTTAACTAATAAACTGTACTAATTGGCTCGACCAAAAATTCTATAAAAAAATTTGTAGATGTATATATGAGTCTAGTTTCAGGGAAAATTTACGAAACTGATTTTCGAGTTTTGGAACTCAATATATGATTTTTAAGGTGACAGTGACGCAGTTAGTCAGCTTGTCTGGAAATTTTTAAAATGGACTGTGAATAAGTGAATTAAGTCTGTTAATCCCTCGTGTCCGACTCCGGCAACGGTCTCGGGTACGGGGTGTTACAATTTTATTGGTATCATAGCTACGGTTTAGTCGATTCTAGGACTACCGTAATACGTTTGGGTCTAGCTATACATGCCATTTTGTGATTATTTGATAGTGTGGTGATTTCTGACATTTGCAAATGTGTTTATTTATAGTAATGGATCCCGATCCCGACCGAGCGGTAGCTGATGATCTTGAGAGTGTAGCGCCTGCTCTCGCACAAGGGACAGCGCTGGCGGACTCTCAACCTATTGCTAGCAATCCGAATGATGGGGCTAGGCAAGCTTTTTATTGCGTGATGAATGATTGGTTTAACCAATACATTCGAACTAATACGGCTGTTCCACAACCTCCATTCCCGACTAATGCCACCCCCGTACCTACAATACCTCCGGCAACTGACCAAATAAGGTCAAATAAACCCCCAGTTGATAGAATCCGAAAACACGGGGCTACTGAATTTAAAGCTACTGACAGCGATGATGCCGAGCAAGCTGAATTTTGGTTGGACAACACTATTCGGGTACTCGATGAGCTATCTTGCACACCCAATGAGTGCCTAAAGTGTACTATCTCCTTGCTACGTGATTCTGCCTACTATTGGTGGAATACGTTGACTTCTGTTGTGCCAAGAGAGCAAGTAACTTGGGAGTTTTTCCAAACCGAGTTTCGGAAAAAGTATATCAGTCAGAGATTCATGGATCAAAAACGGAAGGAATTTCTTGAACTTAAACATGGTTCCATGTCGGTTACCGACTATGAACGAAAATTTGTGAGGCTTAGCCGGTACGCGCGAGAATGCATTTCTTCAGAAGATGTGATGTGTAAACGTTTCGAAGATGGACTGAATGATGATATAAAGCTGTATGTTGGCATTTTAGAAATCTGAGAATTTGTGGTACTTGTCGAGCGAGCTTGCAAAGCCGAGGAGCTCAGTAAGGAGAAAAGGAAAGCCGATATGGGAGCAAAGGAGTTTCGTAAGAGGTCTTCGGGGAAGCCCTTCCAATAGTCATCGAAAAAATTTAGAGATGGCTTAGGCCGGTCTAGAGACACTTCGGGCTTTTCTAGACGAGATCGTGATCGACCCCCTGTGGGTACACGAGTCACTTGGATCGCCAGTGTTAGAAATGATCGTCGAGACAGAACGGAGTGCCAATATTGTGGTAAATGGCATTTGGGGAGTTGTAGATTCCATGACCGATCCTGTTACAAGTGCGGATCAGTTGACCACTTTATTAAAGATTGCCCGAGATTGTCTGAACAGAATGTAAACCAGAGTGGGAAACCGGGTGCTACCACTGCTCGAGGTAGACCATCTAGAAACACGGGAAATCCTAGTGGTGGTCAGAGAGGATCTAGAGATGCTAGAACCAGATCTGAGGCTCGTGCTCCTGCTAGAGCTTATGCTATACGCGCACGCGAGGATGCTTCCTCGCCAGATGTTATTACCGGTACTTTTACTCTCTTTGATACTAATGTGATTGCTTTGATTGACCCTGGTTCTACTCATTCTTATATATGTGAAACCTTAGCATCCAGTAAGACTTTACCTATTGAGTCTACTGAGTTCGTAATTCGGGTGTCAAATCCCTTGGGTCGTTACGTGCTTGTCGACAAAGTGTGTAAGAAATGTCCCCTAGTAATTCGAGGTTCCTGTTTTTCGGCGGACTTGATGCTTTTGCCGTTTGATGAATTTGATGTTATTCTTGGTTTGGATTGGTTGACTGTGCATGATGCGGTTGTGAATTGCAAAAGCAAGACTATTGATTTGAGGTGCGCAAATAATGAGATGATTCGAGTTGAGTCTACTGACAACAATGGGTCGCCAGCTATAATATCCTCGATGTTAGCTCATAAATATGTGAGAAAGGGGTGCGAAGTGTATCTTGCATACGTACTTGATTCTAAAGAGCCAGAAAAGAAACTTGAATCTGTGCCGGTGGTTTGTGAATACCCGGATGTTTTTCCCGAAGAATTACCGGGTTTACGACCTGTTCGGGAGGTAGAGTTTGGGATTGAGCTTGTGCCTGGGACTACGCCGATTTCGATAGCTCCGTATCGTATGGCACCAACCGAGTTAAAAGAGTTGAAAGCTCAGTTGCAAGAGTTGACGGATAGAGGTTTCGCTCGACCAAGTTTCTCACCGTGGGGTGCACCAGTATTGTTTGTGAAAAAGAAAGACGGAACCATGAGGTTGTGCATCGACTATCGTCAGCTGAATAAGGTGACAATAAAGAATAAATATCCGATACCGCGTATTGACGATTTGTTTGATCAACTAAAGGGAGCCTCAGTGTTTTCAAAGATAGATTTAAGATCGGGTTATTATCAGTTGCGAATTCGAGATTCGGATATACCCAAAACTGCTTTCAGAACGAGATACGGTCACTACGAGTTCTTAGTGATGCCGTTTGGGCTCACTAATGCCCCTGCGGTATTTATGGATTTGATGAATCGGATCTTTAGACCGTATTTGGATCGGTTTGTAGTTGTGTTTATTGATGACATCTTGGTTTACTCAAGAGATGAAACCGAGCATGCTGAACACCTGAGATTAGTGTTGCAGATTTTACGAGATAAGCAGTTATATGCTAAGTTCAGTAAGTGTGAGTTCTGGTTAGGAGAGGTGAGCTTCTTAGGCCATGTGGTATCCGCATCGGGTATTCAAGTTGATCCGAGCAAAATTTCAGCCATACTTAACTGGAAGCCTCCGAGAAATATTACTGAGGTTCGAAGCTTTTTGGGACTTGCCGGTTACTACCGACGGTTTGTAAAAGGTTTCTCGATGATAGCCACACCAATAACGAAGCTACTTCAAAAAGATGTCAAGTTCGAATGGACGGAAAAATGTCAGAAAAGTTTTGATCAACTGAAAACTTATTTGACTGAAGCTCCAATTCTAGTGCAGCCCGAATCAAGCAAAGAGTTTGTCATCTATAGTGATGCCTCCCTACTTGGGTTGGGTTGCGTATTGATGCAAGAAGGTCGAGTTGTGGCCTATGCGTCGAGACAATTAAAGCCACATGAGAAAAATTATCCGACCCATGATCTCGAATTAGCTGCCATTGTATTCGCTTTGAAAATATGGCGACATTACTTATTTGGTGAGAAGTGCCATGTATTTTCAGATCACAAAAGTCTCAAATATTTGATGACTCAAAGAGACTTAAATCTACGACAAAGACGTTGGCTCGAGTTGTTGAAAGATTATGAGCTTGTCATTGACTATCACCCGGGAAAGGCTAATGTGGTTGCGGATGCCTTAAGTCATAAATCACTGTTTGCTTTACGAGCGATGAATGTACACTTGTCCGTTCTATCCGACAATGTGTTAGTGGCAGAATTAAAGGCAAAACCATTGTTGATCCATCAAATTTGTGAAGCTCAGAAAGTCGATGATGAATTGGTTGCAAAACGGGCTGAATGTGTTTCGAACATGGAATCAGAGTTTCAAATTGACGATGACGATTATTTGAGGTTCAGAAGTCGTTTGTGTGTCCCAAGAAATTCAGAACTTATTACGATGATTCTGAATGAAGCTCATTGTAGCCGAATGTCAATTCACCCGGGGAGTACGAAAATGTACAACGATCTGAGACGTCAGTTTTGGTGGCATGGTATGAAACGAGACATTTCCAATTTTGTTTCGAAGTGTTTAATATGTCAGCAAGTGAATGCGGAACATCAAGTGCCTACGGGTTTACTTCAGCCGATCATGATACCTGAATGGAAATGGGATCGAGTCACGATGGATTTTGTATCTGGGTTGCCATTGTCGGCAAGTAAGAAAGATGCGATTTGGGTTGTTGTTGATAGACTGACTAAGTCGGCTCATTTTATCCCCGTACGTACGGATTTTTCATTGGATAAACTAGCTGAATTGTATGTTTCTCAGATTGTGAGATTACACGGGGTACCGATTTCTATTGTGTCGGATAGAGATCCGAGATTCACCTCGCGATTTTGGAAGAAATTGCAAGAAGCTTTGGGTACCAAGCTGCATTTTAGCACCGCTTTTCATCCATAAACCGATGGTCAATCTGAGCGGATAATTCAGATACTTGAGGATATGTTGAGATGTTGCATCCTCGAGTTTAGTGGCTCATGGGAGCGGTATTTACCTTTGATTGAATTCGCTTACAACAATAGTTTTCAATCAAGTATTAAGATGGCACCTTACGAGGCTTTGTACGGTCGTAAATGCCGTACACCATTGTTTTGGACCGAGCTCGGTGAAAGTAAAATTTTCGGAGTTGATTTGATTAAAGATGCTGAACAGAAAGTAAAAGTAATCCGTGAAAGTCTGAAGGCAGCCACAGATCGTCAGAAATCATATGCGGATTTGAAATGAAAAGACATTGAATATCAGGTGGGAGATAAAGTGTTTCTTAAAGTTTTGCCTTCGAAAAAGATACTCAGATTTGGCCGTAAGAGCAAGTTGAGTCCGAGATTCATTGGGCCGTACGAAATCTCCGAACGAGTTGGTCCAGTTGCGTATAGATTGATTTTGCCCCCTGAACTTGAAAAGATTCACGACGTCTTTCATGTTTCGATGCTTCGACGTTATAGATCTGATCCGTCACACGTGATTAATCCATCAGAGGTTGAAATTCAATCCGATATGAGTTATGAAGAAGAACCGATTCGTATCCTAGCTCGTGAAGTGAAAGAGTTACGAAACAAAAAGGTTCCTTTAGTAAAAGTGTTATGGCTCAAACACGGGATAGAAGAAGCTACTTGGGAACCTGAGAACTCCATGAAAGAACGATACCCAAACCTATTTACCGGTAAGATTTTCGGGGATGCAAATTTCTTAAGTGGGGGAGAGTTGTGACAGCCCTAAAGTGACCCTAGTCGGAAAGCGGTTTTGGGACCGCTAAACCGAGTCACCAAATTATTTGAATATGATATTTATTGTCTAAAATATTTGATTATGAATGTGTGAAAGTTTTAAGCTTCGATTTAGTAAATTGCATGTGAATTTAGTCAATAGGACTTATGTGTGACACTTTTGAAATGTGATAGGTTAATCTATAAGGATCTATTAGTGCATGTAATCAAAGGGGTGGACTTGCATGTCAATTTCCCCCATTTAATTACTAGTGGCCGGCCATGACAAAGGGTGATGGGCAAAACATGTCATAAAACATGTTGTGCTAATGGTTTATGTTAGAAATGATAAAATAATAATGGTTAGTAGGATGATGAAAGAAAAAAAAGAGAGATCATCATCCATGTTTCTTCCTAGCCGATTCTAAAGAAAAAAAAGAGAGAACAAGAGCATTCGGTGATGAAAACAAGTTGTGTTCTTTGATTATTCTTAGCTGAATTGAAAGGAGGAAGAAAGGAGTGAAGCAATCGGTCATCTTAGGTCAATATTAAGGTAAGGAAGTTGATACTAGTTCTTAAAATCCTAGTTGATATTGAGTGAGATATCAAGTTATTGTTGGTAACCCATGTTGAAATTGTGATTTTGGAATAAGTAAGGTTTTCGGCTATGGAGATTAATAAGGGTGATGGTTGTGTTTCATGCTAAATCTAGATCAACAATGGTAGTTGCTTACATCTTGATATTTATGAGTTCCTTTCTTGGTTCTACCTTAGGTCCATAAGTATGGTTTATGTTTGTTATGTTACTCATGGTTAAAATGATTCGGCTATGGTTCATGTAAAAATAAAATATACATGATTTGGTATTAAATGATATTAAGTTATATTCGAACATAGAAAGAGTTTAGTTTGGTATGCCTATTACATGGTAGGTAAGATTTGTGTTTTGGATATATGTTTATATTTGGTTAATGATTTGTTCTTGTGAAGTATAAATTTGTAACATGAATTGAGTTGGAAGTTATTATAATGTACTTGTGCATTCGAGTATATAATGAAAATATATGAGGTGGTTCTAAACAACTTTGTGATTCGGCTCTTGCACATATATATATATTTGCACATGATGTATTGGTATGACATATATATTATCTCAAGGTATATATTTATATATGATGGTGTTTCAGTTATGGAGAAAATGATGGATGCGTATTGAGTTATAATATGTAATGCATTAGTTAGTAAAATGTATGCCATTTATATGTGGTATTAAGTATATAATTGGCCTCAACATAGACATGCATATTCGGCCACATGAGATGGATTGGTGTTGCATGTATTCGGTTAGAGGCAAGCATATTGATGCTTTTATCTTGGCTTAGATAATCGGCTAAAAGAGAGTATGGGCTAATATGTTGAGTTTGATTCATGATTTCATATATATGTGACTCTAATGTCTAATATATATATGGGTTAAGTACCTTGAGTTTCTTTTTTTGATGTTCAAATGATTAAATCAATTTACTTGTTAAATTAAGCTCAAGAGCAAAGGGGAACTAAATCCGATAAAGGGAAGGAAAAAGTGATCGAATAGCCGTCGAAATCGTTCGACAACATCCGAGGTAAGTCTTTGAGTAATGGAGCTTAGATTATGATTCGATTAGATCATGTTTTAAGTAAATCAAAATCATGCTCTTGTATGTAGCTATTGAGCCGAAATGATAATGCTTGATAAGTGACTTGTGTTTGAATTCTAGTTATGAAATTGAAATAGAGATGTGTCATGATTTATTGATATGTGCATAGATATTCGGATGATAACCGGGCTAAGTCCCGAAGGCATTTGTGCTAGTGACTAATTCCGGGCTAAGCCCGAAGGCAATTGTGCGAGTTATTATATCCGGGCTAAGTCCCGAAGGCATTCGTGCGAGTTACTATATCCGGGCTAAGTCCCGAAGGCATTTGTGCGAGTTACTATAACCGGGCTATGTCCCGAAGGCATTTGTGCGAGTTACTATAACCGGGCTATGTCCCGAAGGCATTCGAGCGAGTAGCTATATCCGGTTAAATTCCGAAGGTACTTGATTTGGGGAATGAGCGATCTTGCTGTAATAATTTCGATTAATACGCTCGTAAAATCCCAACAATGAGGTATGTTTCGTATGTGCATTGGAATAGTTGCTTCCTTTTGAATATTATTCGCTCAGTCGATTAATGTGCTTCCGGACTTTGGTTAAGTTGATCCCTTATGTATGAATATAAGGGTTGGAAATGTGAAGTAGGACTGATTTTTGAAAATATGTGTATATGAAATTATCCGTTTAGTTATATGAATGCTATACTTCAGTTGTGTTTAATTTCATTGCTCAAAACTTACTAAGCATTAAATGCTTACTCCGTTTCTTTGAATCTCTGTTTTATAGATTTTGGTTCATCAGCTATCGGACTCGGGATTGTCGAAGTCGAAGTCGTCCACACTATCAAAGCCCCTTTTGGTACATTTTTGGTTGAACTTTGAAATGGCATGTATAGGACTACCCTTTTTGATGTTGGTCATGTACCTTTCGGTATTGTACAAATTTGGATAGCCATGCGAAAATGGCTCATATACATATTTTGAGCATAATGTTATAATCATCTTGTATGTATATGCTTATTGAGAGGTGTGGATATGCTTGGCAATGATTGGCCATTGGAAAGGTTAATCACAATCATATTTTGTGCTATATATGCTAAAGGGTTAGTTAAATCATGGAAACTATGTAATAGGTAAAGTCTACCCTAAAGGCAGATGCTGACAGCAGCAGTGGTGTGAATTTGAAAAATCACTAAAAATAGTAGAAATGGAGTTA
The DNA here is from genome assembly GCF_007990345.1 of Gossypium hirsutum. NCBI lineage: Eukaryota > Viridiplantae > Streptophyta > Magnoliopsida > Malvales > Malvaceae > Gossypium > Gossypium hirsutum. The sequence continues at coordinate 27,774,222 of NC_053426.1, read as the reverse complement.
AATAGTGAATAAATTACGTAATCGAACCTTGATGAATCTACTTTCATATGGAAGAAACGAAATGGTCATATGAGTCGGATTTTAAGAGATATTTAAGTTTTCGTGGAACAGGGCCAGAGAAATTTCTGGATCCCCTGATCTGACTTTGGAAATTCATTCTAAATTAACTAGAGATAATTAGAAGTCATGCAATATATTTATAGATTCATTTTTGAGTCTAGTTTCATTAGAAACAAAAGGAATAAGTATTTAAGCCCTGTACAGGGAGATATATAAGTCGTAATGCAAGAAGGTCAGAGTAGTCGAACCCTGTAACAGGGGAGAATTTAACTAATAAACTGTACTAATTGGCCCGACCAAAAATTCTAGAAAAAACTTTGTAGATGGATATATGAGTCTAGTTTCAGGGAAAATTTATGAAACTTATTTTCAAGTTTTGGAACTCAATATATGATTTTTAAGGTGACAGTGACGCAGTTAGTCAGCTTGTCTGGAAATTTTTAAAATGGACTGTGAATAAGTGAATTAAGTCTGTTAACCCCTCGTGTCCGACTCCGGCAACGGTCTCGGGTACGGGGTGTTACAAAATCATTATGCCAAAATCATCTCAACTTGCTTATATTTCGCATTCACTAATTCATCATGATATCATCTATTTCATATCACGAAACTCATCATATCATCATCTCAAACCAAACCAATTCATAAAGCATTATATACATCACAAATAGCACTTACCAAACACATAATTCAAGCCAACTTAGATGGCTATACATACCACATTTACAAGCCAAATCTCATGGCTAATATCAAGACTCATAACATACCAAAAATAACACTACCCTATACATGCCATATACCATATATACAAAGCTTCAAAAGTACCAACGAGTTGATTCGGTAGTGTGATGATGGTTTCAGATGATCCCTAATGTTCGAGCTAGCTTCGATACTCTATAAAACAAAGACAAATAACACACAGTAAGCTTCATAGCTTAGTAAGTTCGTACTAAATCTACTCAACAGTTCATAGTATACAAATTTATCAAGCTTCATATACATAGTATCAACTACCACATAGGTATTGTACATACCTGTACTTTTTCGTATTTACTTATTTCATTCTCACTTCTTTGTTTAACATATTAATTTGTTCGGAAATCTTTCAATGTTATAAAAACTCACACACTTAGTGCATAATGATTAGCCGAAACTATAACAATCTCGGACACTTAGTGCCATCACATTAAACCAAAGCTATATCAGTATCGCACACTTAGTGCCTCATATAGCCAAAGCTATTCCAATTCGCACAGTAAGTGCTATTTATAGCCGAAACTATTTTGAAATGCACACTAGGTGCTAAACATAGTCGATTTGTTATCGTACATAATCGTAGTCACATATATACAAATTTATGCATTATTAAAGCATTAAAAACATAATTGTAACAATTTTTATCACGTACAAACTTACCTCGGATACTAAAACGGTGAATTGAATCGTTTAGCTGATAACTTTAATTTTCCCCCGATGTAGATTCGAATTCCTTCTTTCTTGATCTAGATGTATTCAAAATTAACTTATTCAATCATATAATCATTCAATTTCACCCAAAACATATAAATGGGCATTTTGCACATTAGCCTCTAATATTTCACATTTCTTCAATTTAGTCCTTATTTTAAAACAACTAAAAATACACAAAATTTCAACATGCTCATGTTAGACCGAATTTTCATTTGGTCCATAGCAACCTATTAATTCCATTTATTTCACATTTAGACCCCTAAATTTTTAAATTTCACAATTTAGTCCATAATAAGCATTTTTACCAAAAACCACTTAATTAAACATGTCTATCAAACACCAAGCTTGCATAATTCATCATCAAACATCATAAAACTCAAGCATTCATCAATGGAAACTTTCAAAAATTGAAGCATGGGTTAGGTAGAACTCAAAGCAACGATCACAAAAACATAAAAATCATCAAAAATCGAGCAAAGAACATACCTCAATCTAGCTATCAAAGTGTCGAATGCAAGAAAGCTTCCTAACCCTTGTTTTTTTTCTATTTTCGGTTGAAAATATGAATGAATGAATCATCTTTTAATTTAGTTTTTTTAATTAAACTTAATTTTACAATTACAAAAATAACCTTTATTAATACATTAATAAAACACATAATGGTTGGTCATTTATGAAAAATTCCATTAACCATAGTCTAATTAAAACATAAGGACCTCTCATTTGATAAGCCATGACAATTAGAAACTTTTAACTAATGGAATGCAACTTTTTCATTTTATGCGATTTAGTCCTTTTTCCAAATTAACCACTTAAACAATAAAATTATTTCACGAAAATTTCACATATACATAATTACTTGCTGTAAACACCAAAAATAATATTAAAATAATTTTACGACCTCTGATTCATGATCCCGAAACCACTATTTCAATTTAGCTAAAATAGGAATGTTACAACTCTCTCCCCTTAGGGATTTCATCCCCAAAAATCTTACTAGTGAATAGGTTTGGATATTGCTTTCTCATAGCATCCTTGTAACAGCCTAATTTTAGGGCTAGTCGGAATAGTGATTTCAGAACCACTAAATCAAGGTTGAGAAAAATATTTTAAATATCATTTTATGTATTGTAGCATGATTAGATAAGTACATGAAAATTTTGGTGAATTAATTTTAGAGATTGCTTGCCTAATTGTGAAAAATGACTAAATCGCTTAAAGTGCAAAAGTCCTATTTTGTTAGATAAGAGTGTCAATTAGCTAAAGAACCTAAATTGGGGGCGTTAAAGGGCAATTAGACCCTTAGAGAATAGGGTGGTCGGCCATAGGTGGAAAATTGATAGGAAAGTCAAAATTAGATGGTATTTCGGTCACCAATTTTGACTAGTTTTAAATAAAATAAAACAAAAAAAGGGCTTCATCTTTTTATTTCTTCTTCTTCAATCGATTTTCATCTTCAAAAAGGGGGTTTTGAGAGCTCAAAATATCAGCCATTAACATCTCTTACAAGTAAGTCATTTATAAGATTATTCTTGATGATTTTTGTATTTTTGGACTCTTTGTAACATAAGCTTTCTATGAAGGGGATTATTTTGCAAAATGGTTGAGAGATTATAATTTTTCCATGAAAGCATATGTGTAGTTTTCTGAAATTTTATGGAAGAATATGAGTATTAGATTTGTAATAAATAACTTTTATGAAGGGATTTTTCATGAAAACCATAATAGGGACTATTTTGTATAAGTTGGAAATTTGTTGATAAATGTGAGAAATAATGGAAATTTTGGATTGCTTCTAGTATAAAAAGTAATCATCTAGGCTTATAATATGAATAAATTCGATAAAAATTAATTTTTGAGCATAGGGGTAAAATGGTCATTTTGTGGAAGTCTAAGGGCAAAATAGTCATTTTGCCCAATTATGAACTTTTCGGGCGTCTAAATTGATATGCTGATGAAATAAATGAATTTTATTAATTTAGATCAAGAGAAATGTGATTCGGGCCTTGATCTGGTTAAGAACAAAGTTTACGAGGATTAAGCTCGTCTTCATCATTTTGTATCGAGGTACGTACATATGTAAATAATGTGTTATTGAAGCTCACTTTGATATATTTTAATAATATACATGTGTAATTAGCTTATTGTTGTTATGTATCTAAATTCTAATTGTTGTCATGAATGTTTAAACGACATGTTATGCGAGTAAATTACAATGTGAGCAAATGCGATGCTATTCAATTAGATAAGAAGCCCTGTTGAACCTTAGACATAACATCGGATACAAAGGGGCATGTTATGAAAATCATGTGGTCTGAACTCATGAGTTGAGTCTGAGTTCATGAGATAATACTATAGATAACGTGGGTTCGGGTACTGACATTGTGTACAGACCCGTGAGTGGCTCAATGAGCATACGTTACATGATAGCTATGAGATCCAGGTCATGACTTGATAAAATTGTAACACTCCTAACCCGTATCCGTTGCCGGAACAAGGTTATAAGGTATTACTTGACTGAACAAAACTTCTATAAAGTCAGAGATACTTACCAGACATAAATTATCAACACATTAGTTCAATTATAAGGCTTCTTTAAGCAAAATGAGCAAGCCATCTTCGCATGGCTATAATGTATACAAAGTCGAAATATCATTTTACCTATAGTCTATCCATGATGATATACAATCTTCTCAACTCACATAATGACTCGATAGTGTGATGATATCTCCGGCTCTTCCAACTCGAACTAAAGGATAAACCTATAAGAAATGGAAAAGAGAACACGGAGTAAGCTTCAATGCTTAGTAAGTTTTAAGCAATGCAAACAATTAATTTACTTATAGATCAATTATTTCAAATTTTCAAGAAATCATTCCTAGGTAATTGCCATTTTGGCCAAGTATCCATGAACATAATGTATATTTAGCAAATTCATCTCACTTGAATCTGAACTCAATTAAAAACAAATATTCAATTCACAAATAAGATCATAAGAACTCAAAAAGCATCTCATTAACTAGTTTTAACCATGTTTGCAACAAAATCACAAATTCACTACAAGCTGTCTTCCTGAGCAACAGTCAATAAATTATTTATAACTGGAGCTAAGAAACTCCAAATCAAGTGCCGTTAATTTTCCCTGAAAATAAACTCACATATCTTCCATCCATCAAATTTTCAGAATTTTTGGTTTGACCAATCAATACCAGATTTTTATTGAATTTTCTCTTGTTTCACTGTTTGACTATTCTGACCACTCTTCACTACAAATCAATTTTCTCATTATACAGAATTTGAATTATGTTATCATTTATTTCATTTGAAACTATACTCATTAAGGAGTCTAAGTATATAAATTTTATCTTATAATCATCATTGTACAATTTACAATGATTTTCTAAATATAGAACAGGGAATTTCAAGGTCATTTTGACTCTATCTTACGCCACTTCAAATATCTCATTATCTACAATTCTTTTGCTTATAAGGTTTCTTTTATAAGAAACTAGACTCATTACGATTTAATTACATAATTTATTCAGCTTCTAATTCAATTTCCACAATTTATGGTGATTTTCCAAAATCACGCTACTGTTGCTGTCCCAAGCAGATTTATTACGATTTGCTCTTTCACACATTCCTTGCATTCAAATTATCTAAACATGTATATCATGTCATTCAAGATCGAACTCAAATAACATAGGCATTAAAATGCTTCACTAACAGCTTTATTTTCATTGAAACGAATAAAATACAAAATCATATTCACATTTAATTTTCCACGATCGTAATCACCTAAAAATAAATCATATACTTCCACAAATCTTTCCAGAAGGACCAAGTGTTTATATTTGAATATAAACATAGAATCACTTCACATAACTTCACACATTTACCGAATATATCACGATCACATATATAGTCATAACACTTATTCACAGATGCATCACTTTATATACTTATAATTTAATTCAAATCAAATCACATACGAGTACATGATACGTACCTGGCCAACTTAATATGTAATGCACTTTCAATTTGTCAACTTAGTGTAGGATCTTGTAATTGTATACTTTTATCAAATTCATCGGCACTTGGCCTGCTAGGTATAAAACCCGAAATTATGTTACCAGCACAAAGCCTGCGGGACTTTAGCCCGGATACAGCCTGCGGGACTTTAGCCCGGATACATTTCCAGCACGAAGCCTGCGGGTCTTTAGCCCGGATACATTTCCAGTGTCTTGCTTATTTATTCACATGTTAACACATTTCACATAACATATCACATTAGCAATTCAATTGCTTCATTCGAATATAAGCACAAAATGTACACCTACCCTTTAACTTTCGGTTCGATAATCATACACGAGGAACACAAATGTCGAAATCCTATGTCATGACATATGTATCCTAACTATTCCTAAGATTCATACAGGGCTTTCGAACGTCGTAACTCGGTCGAATCGAAAGCTCGAACAAAGTTTTCAAACTCATACACATTTAGCATTTACAAGTATAAATTCATATATTATATACCAGCATATATACTTAACATTTAACTACATTTAGGCATGTGTATTTGCTTATAAACTTACCTCAGACATCGTAAAATGGGACGGAGCTGCTAGTCGACAACTTTCGTTTTTCCCTAGTCCAAATTCGATTTCTTTGGTTCTTGGTCTAAAAATATTCAAATTAAGCTCATTCAAACATATTTTCATTCAATTTAGTTCAAAAACACATAAATGGGCAAATTACCATTTTACCCTGACATTTACAATTTTTACAATTTAATCCCTATAGCACAAAACACAAAATATACAAAATTTCAATATACCCATGTTGGGCCGAATTTTACCCATACCCATACAAGTCTATATATTTCATCAATGTCATATTTTAGTCTCTCAAATTTTTATTTTTGCAATCAAGTCCTAATTACTCAAAATCATCAAAAATTCCAATACAAAAATATGTTAACCCAACACCTATCTTTCATATTTCACCATCAAACCATAAAAATCACAAGCTTCCATCAATGGCATAACTCAAAATATTCATCAAAATTCAAATTTTAAGCATGGGTTTTGAAGTACTCAAAGCAACGATCTCAAAAACGTAAAAATTATCGAAAACCGACAAAGAACGAACCTTGGATTTGAGCTTGGGAGTTGGCCGAACCTAAGCTTCCCTTATTTCTTTTTCTTTTCTTTTGTTTCGGCATGGGTGAAATAAAACATATGCCCACTCATATTTTACTTTATAATATCTTTTATATTATAAACCTTATAATTTTTTAGTTTTTTTCACATTTGAAATAATAATAAAATCATATAATATATATATCCTTTACCAACCAAACAATAAGCTAATGCACATGATATGGCTTTCACGTTTATGTCTTATAATATATATTACACCTTAATATAAAATAATATTTAATTTACACACATATATATATCTTTAATAAAATATTATAAAACCATATGGTATATACTTACCACCGTCCCACTAGTAATCAAATGACTAATTACAACTTAAATACTTCAATTTAAAAAGCCACTAACAATTCGGCCCTTGTACTATAAACCATCAAATTTTCTTTTTACATGATTAAGTCCTTTTATTTAATCGGATACCCAAACGATAAAATTAAAACACGAAAATTTTACAGATATAAATTCACACATAATAAACACATAAAATCATTTTTAAATATTTTTCTGGCTCGGATTTGTGGTCCCGAAACCACTGTTCCAAATAGGGTCTAAACTGGGCTGTTACAAAAATGGCCCGTGTGTAACATTCCAAATTAGGGCCTAGTCAAAATAGTGGTTTCGAGACTACAAATCTAACGTTAAAATAATTATTTTATGATCATTATGAGGTCTAGGATATGAAACTAAGCATGTGTTAAAGTTTCATGAAGAAATTCTATGTGTAAGGTGTCCAATTGGAAATTAAGGACCGAATTGAATAAATTGAAAAACTTGGATTCTAGAAGAAATTTGTATGAAATTACTTTGGAATATTAATTAGAGGTCCTTAAAGAGTAATTTTCCTAATTTCTAAGTTTTTGGACAAAAATTGGCATGCATGGAAAATTTGGAAAGGTTAGTAAGGAAAGGCATTTTGGTCATTTGGTTAACTAATGAAATAAAAAGGGAAATCAAGCAAAAATTCACTCATTTTCTTCTCCATCCTTCTGAATTTGAAGGAGTCTCCATATCTAGGGTTTTCCAACATCTCAAGCTCAATAGTAAGTGTTCCCTAGCCTCGTTTTTAATATTCTTCGTATTTTTGAAACCCTCGTAACATGCTCTATCCATTTCTACCCATATTTCAAGCTAGGGTTCATGTTAGAAATTTGACCCATGCATGAGATGGTTGTTCTTTGATGATTTATGGAGGGTTATTAAAGTTAGATGTTAGATAAACATCTTTTACTAGGTGATTTTTCATGAAAACACCAAAAAGGGACCTAAATGAAAAAGGTATAAAATATGGGGTAGAAATGTGAAATAAAGGAAAATGTGGGCTATTATGAGCTTATAATACATTTGACTAGGCTTGTGTAACCAAGGAATTACATGCTTTTTATTATACGAGACTTAGGACTAAATTGTAAATATTGTGAAATGTTAGGGGCAAGATGGTCATTTTGCCTGGGGGTGAGTTTTACACCTAAAATGAATAATGTGATGTATTAATAATCTAATTTTATTGATATAGACCCCGAGGAAACAATTCCGGAGGTCGACCGTGGAAAACGAAAGGTTTTGAAATAACCGAAATACGAAACTGAAGCCATTACCAGGTAAGTGTGTATAACCCGAAGTAAACTCTTAATATACTTAAACATGCGTGTTCTTGAATGTATGAAAATTTAAATATTTATTGCATGATAGTTTATGAATGTGCTTGTGTAAAAGAAAAATGATAAATGTCCCGCTTGAAATAGAAAAAGAAATCCGATGAATAAATTATGGTTTACATGACATGAGATCCTGCATGTGTTGCAGAAAAGGATTTAGCCCGGATGAGTAATCTGATGATCTCAAAGTAGAAAGGATCTATCCCAGACGGGTGTTCCTTGAGTGATCGAGCCTCTCAAAGAATATGGGTGCATTAAGGATTTAGCCTGAACGGGTAATCCGATTGAGGACTGAATTCAGCCTGGAATGGCAATTCAGATCCGAGCTTATGAGAGCATTTGTTGTAGAAAGGGATTTAGCCTAGACTGGTAATCCCGACATTGCTGTATGAGTTAATACTACGGGGGATTTAGCTTGGATTGGTAATCCTGTCGTAAGATATATGGTTCACGGGAATATGTACTAGAGATGATCACTTGTATAACGTGACGGTAATTGGGCTATCCATCGAGATTTCTGAGTTATTCAACGGGATTAACGGGAGAAATAGAAAATGAAATATTGAATTGATGAGCTCATCTAAGACTAATGACAAGATGTATTGTTATGAGACTAACTTGATGATTGAGTGCATGTGATAGGGAAACTCTTTCATGCTTGTTGGAATTAGTGCCTAATATGGTTGTATGCTAATTAATCGGTAAGTTTACTTTCCAGTTATCCGGACTTACTAAGCATATAAATGCTTACCCCCTTCTCTTTTCCCTTCCTTACAGAGCTCGTGGACTCCTGAAGATTGGAAGACGGTTGGAGAATCAACACACTATTGACTTGTCCTGCTTTGGTATATAAATACTTCTATTTTGTTTAGTGGCATGTATAGGACTTTTGGTTATTTTGTTATATGTGTCATTTGGCTAGCCAATGTAATGGCCTAAATGGAATACTTATTCTTTTGTATATGGCCATGAGATATGACTCATATTGATGTAGGTAGTAAACCTACCAATGATGCATGTCTATGTTTAAATGTTTCATGAGATATGATGATAAGGTTTATCATGACTGGATGATTGAAATGGAACCTAATAATTTAAGAGTGGACATAGCATATAATGGTATATGGTTATAATATAGCCTAAGTGTAAAAAGTAAAATGTGCTATGTTAATCCCTAATACGAAAAGGATAATTTAACATGTACTAAACCGATGAGATTAGGTTAACATGCAATGAGTCATGTCAAGGTTGTTTAAGAGTGTAATTAGGCCATGTTAAATACCATTGAAGTCTCTAAGTGTGTATGGATGATAGAGGGTGACTAAAGGCTTGGAAAATAGCCTTAAAAAGGTCCATACGGGTAGACACACGAGCATGTGTCTAGACCGTGTGTGACGCACGGTCAGACCCATGAGTGTGTTGCCCGGCCGTGTGCCCCCTACACTTAAAATTTTAGGTCAGTTTGCATGGTAGTAAACACACGGGTAGAGACTCAATCATGTGTCTCAACCGTGTGGAGGACACGACCTAGCATACAGGCGTGTGCTTTGTCTGTGTGCCTCAAAATGAATAATGATGTCATAAACAGAATGTCTGGGTTTTTGGACACGGGCGATGACACGGCCCAGGAACATGGACGTGTGCTTGGCCGTGTGAAAACTTCTGTAGGCTCGAATTGAAAAATAAATCCAAATAATTCAACACGGTTAGGGACACAGGCATGTCGCTAAGCACTTAGGTGTGTGCTTTACCTCCACTCGGGCGTGTGAGGCATAACCTTAGTAATTTTTCTAAAATTTTATATAATTCTCGGTTTAGTCTTGGATCACTTTTAATGTATGTTTTGGAACTTGTAGGTCCATAATTGGGACACTGTGATGTTGTTTAGTCGGTTTTAAATTAGAATTAAATTTTATAACCTGTATTTTTCAAAAGTGTCTAAGTATATGTCTGGTAATGCCTCGTACCTTGTCCCAGTCTTGAGTACGGGTAAGGGGTGTTACACCGTGTGTAGCTCAAATGTGAGCACTTCATAGCACGAGGTAGCCCTGATTTCTTATATGGCATTTAGACGCAAATTCCTCGCATAACCATATGTATTTCGAGAGTTTAATAGGTAGCCCAAAGATTTAGTTGGTGAATACTTTAATGAGGTATGTATACCGAACTCATGGTTAGGACCTGAGTAAAGAACTAGGTGTATTAAGTATACATGAATGAAAAGAAGAGTGAGATGGAGACGTTAAGTGATTTATATCTTTTAAGCATGCCAAGCTACCGTTGGATGAATATGATTTTCTTATAATTACACTTGATTTGCATATATGTACTTACTAAGCTCCCACGCTTACCCTCCTTTCTTTTCTTTCCTTATAGTGCCGTCAAGCTAGCATCGGGGATCCAGTGACATTAAAAGCTTCGATCACACTATCACTCAAGACCTTGGTATAGCTAGTTTCATTGTTTTATTTTCTAGCATGTATAAGGACTCGAGTTTTTGTTTAGTGTTTTGTTAGTTAGCCATAATGTGTTGGCTCATATGATGAATATGATACTCATTTTGTATAAGGTCATGGATGATGGTCAATACTCATTCTAATTTATAAATAGAAGATGATATTTTCATGGATGAGTAAAATGCATAAATGAAATGTTGTCCATTATGGTTATTTTGGCTATGTGATGTGCCCTTATGTTAGTGTAGAGTGATTTTTGTGCAGGTTACATAAGTAAAGGTGACAAAAAGGCTTGGTAAATAGCCTTATTTTGTCCACACGGGTAGGCACACGGGCGTGTGTCTAGGCCGTGTGTGACACACGGTTCACCACATGGGCATGTGATATGGCCGTGTGTCCCCTACATGTAAGAATTGTAAGTCAGCATGCATGGTACTCAGCCGTGTGAATGGCACGGCCTAGCACACGGGCGTGTGCCTTGGCCGTGTGGCCCTTAAGGATTGCTGACGTTAGAAATAGAATGTCCAAGTTTTTGCACACGGGCTAGGACACGGGCATGTCATGTTCGTGTAAAGGACACGGCCAGAGACATAGGCATGTTCCAAGCCATGTAAAAACCCCTGTAGGTGTACATTTAGAATTAATTCCACACGGATATAGGACACGGGCGTGTCCCTGTATTGCTTAGGCCGTGTGAGCCACACGAGCCAATAGCAAGACCATGTTGAAATGTCACACGGGCGTGTTGCCTCTCCCACACGGGCGTGTGCCTCTGTGTTAACAGTTATTTTCAGAGTTATTTTCAAAGTTCTTTAAAGGACTCAGATTGTTTCCGAATGGGTTCCAATGGATGTTTTAGGCTTAGTAGGCTCTTATTAAGGAGTTTATAAATAAAATTTAAAAATTTTAATTTGACCATGTTTTGGTGTTATGAAAATGTCTATATGCATAAGTTTAAGTTAGGTAATGCCTCATATTCTGACCCAGTATGGGGTACGGGTGTGGGGTGTTACAATCCTCGGGTTTCCACGTAGCTTCTTCTACCCTGTGTCGATGCCATAAAACTTTCACTAGTGCAATTCTTTTATTTCTCAGCTCTTTAATCTCACAGCTAGAATTCGGATCGGTTCTTCACTGTACAATAAATCTGACTGAATCTCAACTTCAGTTAGGGAAATAACATGCTAAGGATCGAATTAGTATCGTCAAAGCATCGATACATGAAATATATTATGATTCTTTTCTAACTCAGACGGCAATGTTAGTCAATAAGCTACTGGTCCAACTCGCTCGATAATTTCGTATGTCCCGATAAATCTCGTGATTAATTTGCCTTTACGACCAAATCAAAGTATTTTCTTCCACGAAGATACTTTTAAGAACACTTTATCCCCGATCTGAAACTCAATATCCTTCCATTTCAAGTCTGCAGAAGATTTTTGTCGATCTGATACTGCTTTGAGACTTTCACGAAACACTTTCACTTTCTATTCAATCTCTTTAATGAAATCGACCCCGTGAATCTTATTCTCACTGAGCTCAGTCCAATACAACGGTGTTCGGCATTTGTGACCTTACAATGCTTCGTAAGGTGCCATTTTAATACTCAATTGAAAAATATTGTTATACGCAAATTCAATCAATAGTAGGTATCGTTCCCACGTAACTTTAAACTCAAGAATGCAACATCTCAACATAACCTCGAGTATCTAAATAATCCTCTGGGATAGACCATTTGCTTGCAGATGAAAAGCAGTACTAAAGTGTAGCTTTGTACCAAGTGCATCTTGCAATTTCTTCCAGAAACACGATGTATATCTCGGATCTCTATCCGAAACAATAGAAATAGGTACTCCGTGTAATCTCACAATCTCGGAGATATACAATTCAGCAAGCTTGTCAAGCGAATAATCAGTACGCACAGGAATGAAATGAGCTGATTTTGTCAATCGGTCAAAAATGACCCAGATCGTATCTTTCTTACTCGAAGATAGGGGTAAACCCGAAACAAAATCCATAGTTACTCTATCCCATTTGCACTCAAAAATCATAATCGGCTATAATAAACCAGAAGACACTTGATGCTTAGCTTTAACTTGCTGACAAATCAAACATTTAGAAACGAACTCTGAGATATCCTGTTTCATGCCATGCCACCAATAAAGTTGATTCAAGTCATTATACATTTTCGTGCTTCCCGGATGAATAGACAAATGACTACTATGCGCTTCATTTAAAATCATCTGAATCAGTTCTGAAATTCTCGGAACACATATTCGACCTCTGAATCTTAAACAGTCATCTTAATCAACTTGGAACTCTGAATCAGGGCTCAAACCAAATTGAACTCGTTTAGCTAACATTTCATTATCAACTTTCTGAGCTTCATAAATCTACTGTACGGTCTCAATTTCAACTCAGTTACAATCGAGCCATCATCAGAAAGAGTCAACTGAGTATTTATTGCACGTAAAGCAAACAAAGATTTTCGGCTTAAAGCATCAGCAACAACATTTGCTTTTCCTGGATGGTAGTCAATCACTAACTCATAATCTTTTAACAATTCTAACCATCTCCGGTGTCACAAATTCAAATCTTTCTGAGTCATTAGATATTTCAAACTCTTGTGATCAGAATAAACATGGCATTTCTCACTGAACAAGTAATGACGCCAAATCTTTAATGCAAACACAATAGTTGCTAACTCTAAATTACGCGTCAGGTAATTCTTTTCATGCGGTTTCAATTGTCTCGAGGCATAAGCTATGACTTTGCCTTCCTGCATCAATACACAACCTAGACCATTCAACGATGCATCACTATAGATCACAAATTCTCTACCCGATTCAAGCTATACTAACACTGGAGCTTCAGTCAATAAAGCTTTGAACTGATCAAAACTTTTCTGACATTTATCTGACCATGCAAACTTTACATCTTTCTGAAGCAATCTTGTTAACGGTGTTGCAGTCATCAAAAAGCCTTTCACGAACCATCTATAATAACTAGCTAGTCCCAGAAAACTGTAGACTTCAAATACATTTCTCGGAGGCTTCCAATCCATTATTGCAGAAATCTTGCTCGGATCGACTCGAATACCCAATGCTGACACAATTTGCCCCAGAAAACCAACCTCGCGCAACTAGAATTCACATTTTCGAAACTTTATATATAGTTGCTTATCTTGCAGAGTCTACAATATAATTCTTAAATGCTCAACATGCTCAGTTTCATCTCTCGATTATATCAAAATATCATCTATGAACACAACAACAAATCGATCTAGGTACAGTCTAAAAATTCAATTCATCAAGTCCATAAGATAGCAGGTGCATTTGTTAGTCCAAATGGCATAACTAAAAACTCATAGTGTTCGTACCTCGTTCTGAATGCAGTCTTCGGCACATCAGAATCTCTAACTCGCAATTGGTAATCACTCGATTTCAAATCTATCTTTTAAAACACTATAGCTCCTTTCAATTGATCAAACAAATAATTAATTTGCGGTAGAGGGTATTTGTTCTTAATTTTCACTTTATTCAGCTATCTGTAGTCAATACACATCCTTATTGTGCCATCTTTCTTTTTCACAAACAATACAGGAGCACCCCAGGGCAAGAAACTCGGTCGTGAAAATCCTCTATCAGTTAATTATTGCAACTGAGCTTTTAATTCTTTTAACACTGTTGGAGCCATTCTGTATGGTGCTATCGATATCGGTGTTGTTCCCAGCATTAACTCAATACCAAATTCAAACTCTCAGATCGGTGGTAAATCCGGTAACTCTTTAGGAAACACATCTGAGTACTCACACATAATTGGCACTGATTCGATCTTTTTTTCAGTCACTTTCATATCAAGCACATATGCTAAATAAGCTTCGCAACCCTTTCTCACATATTTCTAAGCTAGTATTAAAGAAATCACTGTTGGCAAACCATTCATCTCATCTGACTCAATCCGGATAATCTTATTATTCTGACATCTCAAATCTACCATATTTCTTTTGCAATTCACAATAGCATCATGCAATGTTAGCCAATCCATACCCAGGATTATATCAAACTCGTCAAAGGGCAACAACATCAAATCGGTCGAAAAACAACTATCCCATATCATCAATTGATAGTTCTTGCACACTTTATCAACCAACACACACTTGCTTAAAGGGTTCGATACTCTAATTAAAAATTCAGTAGACTCTAAGGAAAAGTCTTACTGGATACTAAATTCACACATACATATGAATGAGTTGATCCTGGATCTATCAATACAATAACTTCAGTATCATAGAGAGTAAAAGTACCGGTAATAACATCTGGAGATGACGCTTCTTCGCGAGCGCGAATAGCATAGGCTCGTGCAGATGCTCTAGTATCATATCTCGCAGTAGTGTCTCGTGTCACACCTCTACTACCACTCACATTTCTCGTGTTTCTAAGTGGTCTACCTCTAACTGTAGTGTTGCTCAGCCTTGGGTTCTGAGCATTATCTTTTTCTGCTAACTCTGGGCAATATTTAATAAAGTGGCCTCCTGAACCACAACTATAACAAGCTCTGTTATTATTTTTCACCCAGCAATCTCCAAAATGCTGTCTTCCACACTGTTGACACTCAGATTTAGCATTTTTTACATTGCCAACACTCGATATTGATGTGACTTGAGCTTTAGGGTTGTTGTATTGCTTCCTGCAATCTCTATTCTGATATCCCGTTGAAGCTGTCGATCGAATAAAATAGTCTCTATATTTCTTCAGCGAAGAATGATAAGATTTATTCATCGATCTCTTCCTCGAATCTCTTGCCTCTGAATCAACTTTTCTCTTTTCTTTGCTGAGATCCTCGGCTTTACAAGCCCTCTCAACCAATACTACAAATTCTTTCAATTTAAGTATCTTGACTAACAGCTTTATATCTTCGTTCAATCCATCAACAAATCGTTTACACATGATCTCCTCAATAGACACATATTCCCGAGCATATTTGCCTAAACGTACGAATTCTCTTTCGTACTCAGTGATAGTCATTCGGTCCTACTTCAATTTCAGAAACTCTTTATGTTTCTAACCGAAAAATTACTGGCTTATGTACGTTTTTCGAAACTCGGTCTGAAAGATTTCCCAAGTAACCCTTTCTCTAGGAACCACCGATGTCAACGTTTTCCACCAGTGATATGCATTATCTCTAAGCAAAGATACTACACATTTGATACATTCATCTGGAGTACAGGACAATTCATCGAATACTCTGGTAGTGTTCTCGAGCCAAAACTTAGCTTTCTCAGCATCTTCATCAACCGTAGCCCAAAACTCTTCAGCCCCATGTTTACGAATCTTATCCATTGGTAGCTCACTCAACCAGATTGGATCTATTACTTGTGGCACAGTTGGGATTTGTTGAGGAACAGGTGGGGGTAGAGGTTGTTGAATAGCCAAATTCGTTCGTACAAATTTCGTGAACCACTCACATACCATTTGGAAGAAGGCTTGTTTAGCCTCTCCTTCCTGACTATTAGAAATAGGCCTAGAATCGACCGGCGTTGCCCCTTGAGCTAGAGTGGGCGCATTACTTTCCACATCGTTAGCTATGGCTCGTTCGGGATCTATTTGATATATAAAAGCACATTTTAACAGTCAGGAATCATTACACTATCGCAGTTTATATATATGGCATGTATAGCTAGACTTTCACTCGCTATGTTAGTCCTAGAATCGACTAAATCATAGCTCTGATACCAATTAAATGTAATACCCCTAACCAATATTTGTCGTCAAAATAGGGTTACGAGGTATTACCAATCAATACACATCATTCATATACATTCGTACATTCAATATCAAAATTCATTTATTTTAATCGTATTGCCTCTACTAAGGTCCTACGAGACATTAAAGTATGCTTAGAAGTGGTTTGGGACTAAAGAGATCACATATAAAAATTTTCGAACACTTAGAAAATTTTCATGAAATCATAGGTCACATGCCCGTGTGAACAGGCTATGCGTCTCACACGACTACCAGACATGCCCGTGTCGCGGGCCATGTGAAAACAGGGTATACATACTGACTTGTACCACACGGCTGAGAACACGCTCGTGTGCCAGGCCGTGTGAAATCTAAGGGAGGTTACTAACTTGGGTCACACGGACAACCACACGCCCATGTGCCAACCCGTGTGCTTCACACGGCTAATAGACACGCCTGTGTGTCTAGGCCATGTCAAAACTATAGGGTATACTGACTTTAATTCGAAGGGTACCCCAGGGGACACACAGCCTTATAACTTGACTGTGTGTCACACACAGCTGAGACACACGCTTGTGTCTCTGCCCGTGTGGACAAAAATAGGTCATTTGCAAAGCCAATTTGCCACCCTAATTTCATGTACACATAACAAACAATTTGGCACCATTTCCACACACTTATAGGCAACCCAAATCATACCAAATTCATACACATAACATGCCATTTATCATCAACCATTTAATCTAGTCAATTCCACATTCAAAATATACCAAACCATTATGCCAAAATCATTTTAACTTGCATATAATCCACATTCACTAATTCATCATAATATCATCTATTTCATATCACAAAACTAATCATATCATCATCTCAAACCAAACCAATTCATAAAGCATTATATACATCACATATAACACTTACCAAACACATAATTCAAGCCAACTTAGATGGCTATACATACCACATTTACAAGCCAAATCTCATGGCTAATATCAAGACTCATAACATTCCAAAAATAACACTACCCTATACATGCCATATACCATATATACAAAGCTTCAAAAGTACCAACGAGTTGATTCGGTATGTGATGATGGTTCCCGATGATCCCTAATGTCGATCTAGCTTCGATGCTCTATAAAACAAAGACAAATAACACACAGTAAGCTTCATAGCTTAGTAAGTTCGTACTAAATCTACTGAACAGTTCATAATATACAAATTTATCAAGCTTCATATACATAGTATCAACTACCACATAGGTATTATACGTACCTATACTTCCCTATATTTACTTATTTCATTCTCACCTCTTTGTTCAACACATTAATTCGTTCGGAAATCTTTCAATGTTATAAAAACTCGCACACTTAGTGCATAAATAATTAACCAAAGCTATAACGATTTCGCACACTAAGTGCCATCACATTAAACCAAAGCTATATTGGTATCGCATACTTAGTGCCTCATATAGCCGAAGCTATTCCAATTCGCACACTAAGTGCTATTTACAGTCGAAGCTGTTTTGTAACTCACATTAAGTGCCAAACATAGTCTATTTGTCATCGTACACAATCCTAGTCACATATATACAAATTTATGCATTATTGAAGCATTAAAACATAACAATTTTTATCACGTATGAACTTACCTTGGATACTAAAATGGTGAATTGAATTGTTTAGTCGATAACTTTAGTTTTCCCCCGATCTATATCTGAATTCCTCCTTTCTTGATCTAGATGTATTCAAAATTAACTTATTCAATCATATAATCATTCAATTTTGCCCAAAACATATAAATGGGCATTTTGCATATTAGCCCATCACATTTCCTCAATTTAGTCCTTATTTCAAAACAACTCAAAATACACAAAATTTCAACATGCTCATGTTAGACCGAATTTTCCTTTGGTCCTTAGCTGCCCATTAATTCCATTTATTTCATATTCAGACCCCTAAATTTTTAAATTTCACAATTTAGTCCACAATAAGCATTTTTATCAAAAATCACTTAATTAAACCTGTCTATCAAACACCAAGCTTGCATAATTCATCATCAAACATCATAAAACTCAAGCATTCATCAATGGAAACTTTCAAAATCATCAACACTTACAAAAATTGAAGCATGGGCTAGCTAAAACTCAAAGCAACAATCACAAAAACATAAAAATCATCAAAAAGCCGAGCAAAGAACATACATCAATCTAGCTATCAAAGTGCCGAATGCAAGAAAGCTTCGTAACCCTTGTTTTCTTTCTATTTTTGTTTGAAAAGATGAATGAATGAATCATATTTTAATTTAGTTTTGTTTAATTAAACTTAATTTTACAATTACAAAAATAACCTTTATTAATACATTAATGAAACACATAACGGTTGGTCATTTATGACAAATTCCATTAACCATGGTCTAATTACAACATAAAAACCTCTCATTTAATAATCCATGGAAATTAGACACTTTTAACTAATGGAATGCAATTTTTGCATTTTATGCGATTTAGTCCTTTTTCCAAATTAACTACTTAAACAAAAAAATTATTTCACGAAACTTTCACACATATATAATCGCATATTTTAAACACAAAAATAATATTAAAATAATTTTACGACCTCTGATTTGTGATCTCGAAACCACTATTTCAGTTTAGCTAAAATCGAGCTGTTATAGTGTCACTAAGTGCATCCGTGATGTGCGAAACTCCGGCCTTGCAGAGGGGAAACTGTGGTGTTCGAGCATCAAGGTATAAGACGTTGAATGAAAGAATGGGCAGAGGTATAGGGAAAAAGATAAGTGGAATTTCGTTATGATTCTGCCATCAGGGATTGTTAGAAGCAAACTATGATGTACGAAGCTCCGGGCATTGCCGATGAGGGAGAAAGGGGGACACTGTATTCTAGCATCAATGTATATACAAGATACATACAAGATATGATGATGTTGATGGCTAATAGGTTCCATAAATCAACACCGTGACAGCGGTTAACAAGCTTTATCGGGAAACACCACGACGGCGGTAAGGTCTTTCGGACATTAGTTGGGTTATGGCAACTAATATAGTCTGTCGAGACATTAAACACGGGATAGCCCATCGAGACAACAAACATGGGGACCACAAGGTGTAAGACCATAGTTAGGTTTTGGCAACCAATAGAGTCCATCAAGACATTAAACATAAGGTATATTGTGTAAGACCATAGCTCGGTTATGACAGCATAGGTAACCGGGACAGTAAACTCAAGTTAGTCCACTGAGACAGTAAATACATGTAGATAATCAAGGTAATAATCGTGGAAATTTCAGCAAACAAATAAAAAGGGTTAGAAGAAAATTAAAAATATGGACACGAAATAGTTAACCAGTGGATCGAAGGAATCCGTCAATGAATGGGAAACATAAGGAAAATGAGAAAAGACTACTAGAATAGTAGTCGTGAGTGTCGTAAGGGCATATGGGCGATAATCTAGGAAAATTTAAACAAGGGAAATGATGTGCTAGGGATGATTGGTGTAAAGTCAAGCAAGAGAATATGTACCCTAGGGTCGTAGATGATTAAGAACCATCAGAAGACATTTAATGAAATTATGTGCTAGGTAACAATCATGTCTGTCGAGACTATTTCTCTTAAAGAGGAAATTATTGAGGAAGCGTCAGCCAAAATGACTAGTTACATGGGGATACAGTATGAAAGAGCAATCGTGAACTCAGGTGGCCACTCAGTGACAATTAATTGAGTAGTGGACAGTAGCAGAAGGGCGTGCTGCGCTTAAGGGTAAGGTAATGTGATTAAAGCATATTACGAAGAAGTAATTCAACCACTATTTAGACTAAGTGAGATTTGGTCCACCGGAGTGGCGTGGGACACTTATAGTCATGCCAACAAAAGAAATGTGAGTAAGTCATACTAGATTATGATGAGGAAAAAAGTCTGTTATGGACTAACCAGATTTGGAATACCCGCCGAGGGACTTTAGGAGGTAGGCCAAAGGGCCGCATTAATAGTGCAAGATGGTAGGAAAAAGAATCTACATTGGGGATAGGTGAAAGACAGAATATAAGTAAAAGAAAGGATGGAATCCATGGAGATGGTGAGACATTCAAAGGAATTGTCAAGGCTGATAAGATGGCCGAAAGGTAATCGCACAACTATCTATCCTCCAATAGATAGGATCAGGAATAAAATAAAGTCCACTACGATGGGCTTGAGAGAAATTTCACAAACAAGTAAAGAGTTTATTTGCATTTATTTCTACTTAATTAAACCCCTGTAAGATGTGGTCTATTTTCGTATAATGTAGAAACTTACTAAGTTCATTCAAACTTACAAGGGTTTGACCTGTGTTGCAGGATTTGCGTGCCAAGGAACTCGTGAAGGGACTAAGTCAGTTTGAATTAATCCAAGGTTTTGACGTCATAACGGTTTCGTGTACATAGGAAGGGGTACTATAAGAGGCTTCGCCTTGGGGTCAATGATGTTGTAGCTAAGTAGTTACTGAGAAGTCCAAAATTTTTATATAGTAATATTTTGTTTGAATATTAAGGATTTGAATGTAAGATACATATATTATTTAATAAAGTCTTACTTAAACTCATTAAGTTTGTAATGTGGTCCTTAGTTTAAATTGGGTCCATTTGTGACACTCTATACCAAGATTCGACAATCGAGCCGGGTGAGGGTGTTACAAACCTATTTTTATTCTTCATCTTATCCTCTTTTAACTCGTTCTATAATTTTGAGTACAAATGACATGACTCTAGAACTTCACTATAGTTTTTTCTTTGGCAACATAATTTAGAAGATTAATCCAAAGTAGGCCACTGTGAAACCAACTATTAGGCAATCCATCTATATTAGGAAAGCCTCAAAGGAATTTTAAACATATTGTTTTATCTTTATACCTTACATCCAAAATCTAGAGGTGGAATACTTTCCAGTCCATCGCTGTCACCAGTATTAAGTTTTAGTCCATTCTTGGGGATGCTAGAGATAGCCATTGTAGCGATACTCCTTTACCAGTGTGAAAATGTTAATTCCTATATCTATAGACACTCTGGCATAATTTGATTAGACTTACATATTTAAAAGGCACATGAAATTTGTATACATTAATGAAATCAACCTTAAACAAACAAAAAGAAGTTAATCTTAAATAACAAGTATATTGAAAAAAAGGAGAAACCTTTATTATTTAGTTCATTCATTACCACACTTAAACATCGTAATGTTCTTTTTGACTTTGTCTTGCTCATGTAGAATTGGCAACAAAGGTGTTTCTCTTTCTCTTTTTCTTTTCTATAAATGATGTAGATATAAGGATTGAGAATTGTTAGGGATCGACTTGTATAATCAACGAACAAGTAAAATTGAGAAGATCGACTTATATAACCAACGAACATGTAAAATTGAGAAGATCAAACACATAAATATTTACGTGGAAAAACCCCTCCAAATATGATAAAAAGCACGAGCAAAGGAAGCTTCGACTTTTCACTAAATGAGTAAACAAACAAGAATACAATATGGAGAAAATAAACCTAAATATACTAAAGGTACAATACCCAAAACCTGAACACGAAGTCGTAATTTGGGAACAAAATTCTTTCCATAGTTACTATGAAAACCCTCACAAAAACCCATAGGCGACTACATTTGGTCGTCCTCAAAGAAAAGACCTTGCTGATTAGCATATCAAAACATGGATATAATGGCCCTTTTAAATAGGCTCTTATACTAGTTTGTTGGGTCGAACCCAAATTACGTAACAAACACAAACGAAAATGGAGAAAATTAGACACAAATATTTATGAGGAAAAACTACTCCGAAGAGGATAAAAAACCACGAACAAAGAAAATTTCACTAAATTCGACAAAAACCTAAAAGAGAGTACAAAATAGAGGGAAAATAAACTTTAAACCCAAAATACAAAAATTTCATGAAATTCCCACAAACTCTCTATTAATTTTGGTGTTGTTATTCTGAACTATCTAGGGTTGCTAAGAGGTCTATTTATAGGCTGGATTTCATGTACAAATATAACTAAAACATCCCTAGAGTAATCAGAGTTAGACTGGGAAAATATAACAAAGTTTAAATAGAAGAATAATCCTAGTTGAGCAAGGAACACTTCGTCACGTCGTGACATGGCATGCTACCTTATCGAGACGCTCTTCATCGTGTCATTGGGACGTGGAGAATCTTCTCGTCGTAACATCGATGTCATGTCGTTGGGAAGTTGGCTCTTTCTCGTCTTGACGTCAACCATGTTTTGTACAAAATGTGAGGCACACTCCACAAGAATGAGGGAAAGAGAGATTCGTAACTACAACCAAGCTCACTAGCCTTCCTTGTAAAGCAATTTGAGGACATATTATATAGACATATGTTTCATCTACAAGCAAACTCTTTGAACTGCACATCAATTATCATTGAACTACCAATTTCCCTCACTTTGGGTGTTGATTTCAATATTTATAAATCTGGATTTGGATCTTTTACAATAAGTGAAAAAAGTGAGGAGCATGTCAATATATCATCCATTTAGGTTATGTTAGCATCATTTCCTTTTCTTGAAGAAATTTAAAAATAACTATAAATGCTAAAAGATGAAGTAATAAATAGTCTAATTTGATATAAATTTTAAGCCTAGATTAAGGGAAGCCATCAAACTAGCTTTTGGGAAAACAATGGAGTAAGATATTACTTGAAGTTTGAAATTGCAGCTCATCCTCTTACTCAAAAAATCAGCAGCAATTAGATCTACTAAAGCTATATAAACCATAATTTGAGTTGACAAAGAGTCAAATATGACTTCTGTAAGCAAACCTGTCTAGGTGTAAGGGTTGTAAGATGAAGCAATTAGAGTTCCAATTGCTCAAGTAATATGTCTAGCATAGACTCCATTTTTAAAAAAATGAAAAAAAAAATCAATTGACAAATCTATTAATCTCGCATCAATTGGGAAATAAAAAGATTAATTTTCCTTATTAGTTTACCCAAATCCAAAAATTAAGAAAAACCCTAAAAAATCTACTTTATTACCTAAAACACCAGTATGATGCTTCCCAAAAAATGCAATAAAATGGTATCCAAAAATATAGGCTTAAGGGTGTAAAAAACCCTTAAACGTTTTCAAAAAAAGCAATTAAGCCTCTGCTTATTTTTTCCACTCAATTGGGTACTTGAACTTTCAAAATGCATCAAAAAGTTCCTCAAACTTTTTCAAAAAAAAAACAATTAAGCCCTGATTTTATTTTATTTTTTGCAATCAGTTGGGTACTTAAACTACCAAAATGTATCAAAATGCCCATTAACCATTAACTTTAACAGTTCATTGTTAAAGTAAACCGCTCCTAATTTTTTTTTCAGCTAAAGCCGCCACGTCTCATAACCTAAAAATTATTAAATTTTAATAAAAAATAAAAAATAGAAAAAATTATAAAAATTATAAAAATCGTAAAAATATTCTAAAACTTTATAAAAATTGTAAAAAATTATAAAATATATAGACATATAGAAAAAAAAATTATAAAATTTTATCAAGTCATAAGAAAATTATAAAAAAATATAAAGAAATATAAAATTCTTAAAAAAATTATAAAAATTATCGTACCAAAAGAAACATTTTATAATTTTTCTATAAATTTTATTTATTTTTATTTTTTTTCATTTTTCGCCACATGTCACCCTGTGTTGCAAAATGTGATGAGTTTAAATTAGGGGTCGACAAATTTAATGATCAACGGTTAAAGTTAAGGCTTAAAGAGCCTTTTTGATGCATTATATATTTTTTAATGATTTTTCTAAATTTTAAAATTTTTAATTTTTTACTATTTTTATAATTTTTTTCTATTTTTAATAAATTTTAAATAATTTTATTAAAATTTAATATTTTTATAAATTTTATTTATTTTTAGTTTTTATAATTTTTTTGCCACATGTCATGTCGTGGTTGTGACACGGGGTGACTTTAATTGAAAAAATTAGGGACAGTTAACTTTAATGGTTAAAGGGCTTTTTGGATACATTTTGACAGTTCAAACCCAATAGAAAAAAAAATGAAAGCAGGGGCTTAATTGTTTTTTTAAAAAACTTTGAGGGCTTTTTTGATGTATTTTAAAAATTAAAGTACTTAGTTGAGTGAAAAAAAAGTAAAGAATTATTATTATTATTATTATTATTATTATTATTATTATTATTTAAGTTTAAAAGGTTAAGCCAAATATATATATTGATTCAGCCTTTCGTTAAATAATTTTGACAGTGTTAGTACAAGTGACTCAATTTATTAATAATAAAAATTAAATGATGTAATTTGATTAAATTAAAGGTTTATGACTTAAATAAAAATAGGAATTAAGTTTGGTGATTTAAATTGTAAATTAATCTTTTCCTTTTTAATATTTTAATAATTATTGAATGTAAAATATTTAATAAAAATGATTAATAATAAACACAAATATAAAATAAAAGTTTAAAGGTTAAAATCTTATTAATTAAGATTTCAATCCATGTTTTTTATTTGTTAAACTGTTTCTTTTCTTTTTATTATCGATTTGACCCTCTTTGGATTTATATATTTTTCGGATCAAAACAAATCATTAAATTCTGTTTAATCAGTTCAATTGATGGACTGGCTCCATTCTTTTTATTCCATGTTCATGTGATAGAAACATGGTGTTCATTCAATTCCACGTTTGAGCCAATAATTCCTCATATATATATATATATATTATAAGTTCTGTTTTCCCCCAAAAGAGATAAGAATTCATTGATTTCAAAGAAAAAAATAAAATTTATTTGTACAATGAAACAAAATTCTTATAAATATAATTTGGTCAATTGCATGAAAAGCTACTAAATTGATGATAAATTATAATTACAAAGTTGTTAGAAATATTTCTCATAAAGCATAATGTTTTTTTCACTCTAATTTTATAAAAAAATTATTTTAACTATTCATTTAACTTTTTATTTTTTAGTTTTTGAACTTGTATACGGTAGATAGTCATATAAATGACATATCAATATTTAATTAATTTTTAAAATTTTTAAAAATAATTAAATATTAATGTGTCATCCATGTGTTAACCATGTGTATGTTAAATTAACAAAATTAAAAGAATGTTAACATTTTCATCTATATTAAAGTAATTTAAAAAATACCACAAATTTAAGTATTAAAATCATAAAAAATTAAATAAACAGCTAAACTAATTTTTATAAAATTAAAAGGGTAGTGAAAAAGAAATACAGATAGATTTTTTTCTAGAAAATGTGATTTTGTTAAGATTGTTTGTACAAATTATAAAAAAGGTTTCAATCTTTGTTACAGAGTCAACTTGCAATCCTATATTATTGTCTTTTTGTCCCAAAAGAAAATCATCCACCCACATATGCATGGTTATGTATAAGCATCCAAATATTTTAATTTCTTCCAATTAAGATAAAACCTAGTTTGACACGGAATCTATAAAGGAAAAAGTTAACACGGTGACCCACAACCAACATTGCTTGAAAACACCCTTTTGTTTTTTTCATCATTATTAAAATCTTCCAACCAGCTTTGCTCATCAATGTGGACATTTTTCTTGGTGGGGCAGCGAATCAAACCCAATCGGTACTGTTTGTATAGAATCTAATTCTGATAGGAAATTTAGGGTGGGTTATGTATATATAGTGCGATGTGTCGTGGTGTATTTAGTTTTTTTTTCTCACACTATAGTATCGTTATAGTATTTAATTTTATCGTCATTGCTTTTTTTACTGTAACCGCAAATAAATATGCCATTCATTCAAACCCACCTTAATAATATGGATAGACCCAAATTACTGTTTAAGTAATAAAATTACACGGACCCAAGTTACTATTTAATTATTTTTTATTAAAACAAGAAGTAAGCAACTGATACTATGAATATTGGTGGATCAATAATATGTGAAACCTTCCAATCAACTGCAACTTTTGCCCATTTGTTGATTTGGATGGACTACTTGTCTCCTCAATTGTTCCATATTACTGACTTGATGAAAGCATAGGATTCAAATGTCATCAGTCCAAGGTTTATATTTCCAGTGCCATGAATTTGCTTTGGTCTGAACCTTTTTATCTTTTTATCTTGAAGCATGATGATATGAATGAATGTTCCTAATGATGTCAGCTTAGTCAAGATTTCATGTATAGTTTGTAGCTTGCCAGAGGTTAGATCCCAATTCTCATAGCATGTACTTTTCTAGAAAAGAGTTTCGGCATTTAGATTGACAATAGAGTAGGCAGTCCCATAACCATGATGACCTTTCCTCCATGCTAGGTAAGCTATCAATAAGTTGAATTGAAGCTTATCCTTTTCTTGCTTGAGAAAGTGTTTCTTACAGGCACTCAAATTGTGGAGGGTGTCTCGCATTTTACACACGTCCTAACGATGCGACATGGGACATCACGATGAGAAGACATATTACGTCACCACAATACGATGTGTTCCCCACATAAATGAGTTTATTCTCTTAGTTAAACTCTGATTACTCTAGGGATTTTAGTCAAATTAGCCCTCTAATCCTAGCCTATAAACAGCGCCTTTAGTAACCATAAGGAAAAAAAACATTGAACAACATTAAGAAAAGGATTTGAGAGAGCTTTGAGGGAATTTTGTGTTTTAGCTAGAGAGCTTTGTATTCAGGGTTAGGGTTTATTTTGAATTTCTCCATCTTGTACTCTTCATTTGTTTGCTCATTAGTGAAATCTCCTTTACTCGTGTTTTTTTATCCTACTGATTTGAGGAGTTTTCCATATAAATTTGTGTGCCCAAATTTCTCAATTCCTTCTTTCTCGTTGTTTATATGGGTCGATCCCCAACAAATAGGTATCAAAGCTTGGTTAGGATTATGTAATCAACCTATTCAGAGATGATGAAAATGATATTCGATATCAAGAAGTTCGATAGGATTACAAATTCCAGTTTATAGCAAGTTCGGATGACTATAATATTGGTTCAAAATGGCCTAAAAAAAGTCATTACAAGGCAAAAGCCCGCGGATTCGAATCATTCAAAATGGGATGAGCTTGATGAAAAGGCTTTATCTACAATTCAGTTATGCCTTAAGAACAATATGTTGCAGAAGGTGCTTATGGTGAAAACAACATCAACCTTATAGAGGAAGCTTGAATCCCTTTACATGACAAAGTCTTTGAGTAATCAGTTGGTGTTAAAACAACATATATATATGTTCCGTATGGCCGAAGGTGCATCCATTAGGGCTCATATCAGTGAATTTGTTACTCTCTGGAATGACCTAAAGAATGTCGAGGCTAATATAAATGATGAAGATTAAGCTATGCTATTGTTGTGCTCTTTGCCTCCTTTATATAAAACTTTCAATGAGATCCTACTTTATGGAAAAAATAAACTATCGTTCGAAGATATGAAGGGAAACTTGTTGAGCAAAGATAAACTCGACAACGAGTTAGGTTTGAATATAAAGTTAGATATAAACTCGACAACGAGTTAGGTTTGGTTAGGTTTGAATATAAAGTCAGATGGGCAAGCCTCGGTTTTGGTTGCAAGAGGCAGACAACAGTCTAAGCATTCAAGTCAGAGCAGGTCAAAGTCAAAATCAAAATTAAGGATTCAACAGTCTAAGCCTAGGTATTTTAGACTCAAAAAATTGTAGAATTGTCATTGAGTCAAACGACATTAAAGTATCTCATGGAGCTCTCATTTTGATGAAAGGTCAGAAAACCAACAGTCTATATATTCTACAGGGTTCAACAGTGACCGATGCAGTGGCAATTATAGAGGTGGAGTCGAAATAGTCGCCACATTGTGATGAGGAGTCTTGTGATGTCATGACGAATTCCATCTATTATGGATTCAGAGCCAACTCAGCTATGACACATATGACTCATTCATATGAGCAAGAAAGAAATAATCATTTTGACTAAGAGAGGACTTCTTCCGAGTGTAGAAGTTGGAAAGTTAGATTTCTATGAGCATTGTGTTTGCAGGAAGCAGACACGAGTCAACTTTGATTCTGTAGTCCACAGGACGAAAGACACCCTTAATTACATTCATTTCAATTTATGGGTCCAGCTCAAGTCACCTCCAAAAGAGGTAATAGATATCTCCTAACTTTTATTGATGATTACTCTAGGAAGGTTTGGGTCTATTTCTTAAAGCACAAGAATGAAGTTTTCGAGTTTTTAAAATAGTGGAAGACCTTACTGGAAAAATAGATTGTGAAGTCTGTAAAGTGATTAAAGGCTAATAATGGTCCCGAGCTCTACTCGATTGGATTTAATGAATACTAAAAACGGGAAGGAATTGAGCGACATTGTACAGTTTTTGGTACCTGTAGCAAAATGGTGTTGCAAAAAGGGTGAACAAAACTCTACTTGAGAGAGCCCGATGCATGCTCTTTAATGCATGCTTAAGAAAGAAGTTTTGGGCAGAAGCTATCAACCTGGTAAGCTATTTGGTAAACCGATCACTAGATTGAGCATTGGATGGAAAGGTCCTGACGAGATATGGTCGGGTAACCCTCTAAATTACTCTAACCTTAGAGTATTCAGTTGTCTTGCTTATGTACGTGTTAGTGAGGGAAAGCTTGAACCTAGGGCTATGAGATGTATATTTATTGGTTTTGCTACAGGAGGAAAATTTTTTAAGTTATGGTGCCTAGAAACTAAGAAAACTATTATTAGTAGAGATATGGTGAATGATGAAACTATTATGATTCACCTGGGAAAAGAGTCACCTACTCCTGTCGACATAAAACAGAGTGTTTAAAACAAGCCGGAGCCAAAACAGTTGCAATGTTGTGATAAGGACAAAACGTCATAACATCATGATGAACTTCACACTTAAGTTAATCTAAAAGGTTTTAGACAACAAAAGGTTATTAAAGCTACCCTAGATTAGTTAGAGATGCCATCAGATTCATAAGCATCTCCTACATCTCAACTACAAAATTATAAGTTAGCTCATGATAGGGAGAGACGAGAGATCAAACCACCTCGGATGTTCTACCATGGAAACCTTGTGGCGTATGCTCTAAGCATTGCGGATAGCATTGATTCAGCCAACATTTCAAGTAACAGCCTAATTTTGGGCCTAGTCGGAACAGTGGTTTTGGGACCATAAATTTGAGGCCAAAAAATTATTTTTATTATTATTTTGGTGTCATAGTATGATTATATGAGTGTATGAAAAATTTGGTGAGTGAATTTTAGCGAATGCATGTTTAATTGTGAAAAATGACTAAATTGCATAAATGACAAAAGTCTTATTTTACTAGATAGATATACCAAATAACTAGAGAACTAAAATTAGGAGTCTTTAAAGTGAAAATAGGCCTTTTTATAGATCATGGCCGGCCATAGGGACAAGAAAAATCAAGTGGTCAAATGGTTGGTGAGTTGGTGACTAAATTTTGACTAGAAATAAAAATAAAATAAAGAAAGAAGGATATCATCTTTTCACCTTCTTTATCACCAAAATTTTCAGCTATTTTAAGGGTTTTGGAAGCTTGAAAACTTTCAGCCACTTATTCCTCTCTCAAGTAAGTGATTTTCATAACCATTCTTGATAATTTTTGTACTTTTAGAACCCTTGTAGCATGAGCTAACTAATAAGGGGATCATTTTGTAAAATGGTTGATAGTCTAGGAATTTGCCATGAAAAAATTTATGATGGTTACTGGGTTTTTATAGAAGAAATGAACCTTGTTTGTTAAATAAACAACTTTTGTGAAAGGACTTCTCATGAAAACCCTAATAAGACCATTTTGTAAAGTTTGTAAAATAGATGGTACTTTTGTGAAATAATGGAAATTTTGGCTTGCTATAAGAGTAAAAAGGGTTCGGCTAGGCTTAATACATGAAGAAATTATTTAAAAATCGATTTTCAAGTCTAGGGACAAAATGGTCATTTTGTCAAAAAAAATGTGAATTTTTGATTGTCTAAATTTATTTAGTGATTAAATGAGTGAATTTTTATTATTTTAGATCAAGAAATACAAAATCCAAACCTAGACTGGGAGAAGGCTAAGCAAGTAGATTAAATCAACTAGTCGCCTACATTTTGTAAGCCAAAGTAAGTTGTATGTTAATAATGCAACTATATTGTTATGATACGTGATTGAATTGATATTGCAAAAATTGTTTTGATTGTGAATATGAGTATGCATGTTGAGAAATTAATGTAATAAAGACTCCCGATAGAACATTAGGAATAGAATTGGATATTCATGCCATGACATTGGGTGATATGTGTGCTAGTGTAAGACATGTGTGGGACATGCATTGGCCACATTACGAGAGCCAGTGTAAGACATATCTAGGACATGAATCGGCCTCGAGAGATGCAAGTCAGTGTAAGACATGTCTGGGACATGCATCTACATTGAGAAGAGAGCTAGTGCAAGACATGTCTAGGACTTGCATCGGCCTCGAGATATACAAGCTAGTGTAAGACCTGTCTGGGACATGGCGTCAGCTTGTTGTGTGTTAATGTAAGACCTGTCTGGGACATGGCATCGACACCGATAGATGAGAGTCAGTGTAAGACCTGTCTGGGATATGACACTCACCTTGATATATGAAAGTCAGTGTAAGACCTGTCTGGGATATAGCATTGACTTTGATGTACTAGCTAGTGTAAGACCAGGTCTGGGACATGGCATCGGCATCTTATCCCATGTTTGGGGCTAATAAATATCCTGTAGTATTCCAAATGGTTCAACGGGAGATTTATGGTATATATATTGAAATGAGAGAACTTATGACTATGTGGTGAGTGGTACAGGTACATAAATGAGAATTACAAAATACGAGCTTCATTTTTGTTGTGTGTTTAGTAAGGAAGGAAAATGAGTAAGTTATGCTTATGACCACTTGTGTATTTTACATGAAGTATGAAATGTGAATTCAATAGACATTGTATGCTTGGTGAGAAACGAATATGAACAAATAATATTCATGAATCCTCATTTTCATGTGCAAATTGAGTTATATTGGAAGTATGATTCCTTATGGAAAATTGTAGTTATTCATTATTTACATGCGACTTACTAAGCTTTATGCTTACCTCTTTTACTTTCTGTTTCCTTGTAGTGCCGCTAAACTAGCCCGTGGATCGGATATTGTCAGAGGCCTCGTTCACACTATCATTTGAAGCTTGGTATAGTCAGTTCTTTTATTTTGAATATTATATGTATAGGATCATAACTTTTGAGTTTTGTGTCTTTGTTAATTGGCCAAATGTGTTGGCTTGGGGTGCAACGCCTTTATTTTGTATAAGGCCATAAGTTATGGTTAATATTTATCTATGGTATGCAATTGATGATGTTTCATGGATGGGCAAATTGCATGAAAGAATAAGTGCATGCTTGGATTGTTATAGTGTAATGAGGGTTGTTTTTAATTATCATGTTGTGGTTGAGTTGGCCTTATGCTGATGCATGGAAGTGGTAATATTGATGTGGTATAAGTTAATACAAGGGTGGTAAAAAATCTTGGTAGATAACCTTATTTTTTCCACACGGGTAGACACACGGGCATGTGTCTAGGCCATGTGCGACACACGGTCAGCTTCTATGACTCAAGATAAATAATCCATTGATCTCTAAAATACATAACTTCCACGTCTCCATTATCCCTTTTACTTTATTTGTTTTTCTTTGTTAATTTTATTTTTCTTCGGTTATTTCAACTTATTGGTTTAATAAATTTTATTTTTTTATTTTGTAAGTATACTAAGGGTCGGGCTTCATCTTTCAGTAGCTACCCTATTAGAATTTTTTGTCAAAATATTTACTTCCAATAAAATTTTTATTTTTCCCCTCAACTCTCATCTTACCATGTCAGGCCATAATTATCGTACTCTTATCACCCACGTCACGTCTTCAGTAACTTTTTACATTTGTCACCTTTATTTTCTTTTTCTTTTAACCTAATCGTTTCACCTTATTTACAGTTACCTTCAACCTTCGTTTTCTTCCAGATTTACTTGTATTTCCGCAAAAAATTCAAAGTGTCTACCTTTTTCTTTTCCAATCACTCTAAACTTTTCAAAGCAATGGCCAGACGTGTTCCTTCTCAATCACCCCATGTGTCATCAAGAACCTTTTTCAACAAAACCATAGAGGAGAAATACACAAATAACACCTCCAAGCTTCTGTTCTGTTTCGAAAAAAGTTTTCCTTTTCAAGATGCGCCCTTTATAGGGTATGATGAATCGATTTCTTCTATAATCGAAAAGTACGGGTGGAAAATCTTTCGCTTACATCCAGAAGATATTTTAACAAAGGTAGTGCGAGAGTTTTATGCCCACTTGACCTCTCTTAACATTGCTTTTATATATGTGAGAGGTGTTTCAGTGCTGCTTGATAAGTACTCTATCAATGCTCAATATGGCTTACCTGATGGTCAAGATGAGCATTCTTAGTTTGCCACAACAATCACGGCGAAGGGCCTGAATCAAGTTCTTAAGGATCTTTGTGTGGAAGGAACCAAGTAGGTAGTGCCCAGACAAGATTGCTACATTATAGAATGAGTTTCTGTGAAACCCCATGTCAAGTTTGGTACCATTTTCTCAAATCTCCTCTCAGTCCTTCTACTCAAAACTTAACAATTTCAAAGGAGTAAATATTGTTACTCCATTCTGTAGTGATAGGGAGGAAATCAACGTGGGAAAAATCATTTTCAAAGAGGTTCATAGGTGTGCCTAGAAGAATACTGGCAGCCTTAATTTTCCTTCCATTATTATTTCCCTTTGCCAATGTGTGAAAGTCTCAGTTCAAGAAAATGAAGATATGATTCCAAAAAAGGGGGCCATTACAAAGTAAATTGTTATAAGGTTTTAAGGGGAGGAATTGCCATGACATCCACCTCTCGGTTCTACCTTTACATCCTCTACCCCAACTTGTGGCCCAACAACCCTTTTCACTTCTACTAATGTCTTTGAACAACAAGTGCCTAGTTCTCTTAAGAGGTTACACAAGCAGTTTAGTTGTTCGAGAAGCATCAATCACGAATTGCTACTCATTTGGGTAGGGCACAGGAAGAAATGGCTCTATTTTAGGGTTATGTGAGGAAGAGGGACGTTGCTATCAAGAAATCCCTTCAGATGATTTTCACTCGGCCTATGTTTGTGTTCCCCAGTTTCCCTAAGGAACTGCTCTTTGATGTAGAGGAAGAGAAAGATGATGAAGCAGAGGTTGATGAGACCAAACCTACCCCCACACATCCTACCATTGAGGAGAAGGCCACAAAAAGACCATAGAAAGATGAGGAGAAGACTGAATCAGTGATTATTGAGACTAACCATGACAGAGAATAAGCAAACCCAACTTTTGCACCACCTGCAGATGCTATTGCACCTTCCCACCTCAATTGACTATGCCGGTGACACAGCAAGATCATGAGACCAATAAGCTGATTGATGATCTCATAAAATCGGATGATAACGAAATGAGGTGGCAATCAACATGTTGAAAAAGAAGCAGCGCTACAAGCATGCTACACGAAAATCTACTCGTTCAAATTAAAGTAACAACAATTTCACTCCAAGCTTTGTTCATTTTTTTTATGTTATTTGTTTTCTATTGTATTTTAGCATGCATTCGTTATTTTTGTCTTATCATTTTCTATCCATATATATGTTTGTACATTCATAATTTTTGTCTGTTCATGCATTGAGGACAATGCATCCCTTAGGTTTGAGGGTGTGTTGTGCGTATAGGTTGCATTTGAATAGTTGCTCATTATGTCTTTGACATTCATTTTTCCATGACACATAAATGCGTTAGACTATGACGAGTATATTTTTTCCTATGATGTTCAATGAGGAATTTAATTCTTTAACATTCCTAGAAAATTGTGACAGTGGCTTAGGATAGTTGCTTAAAAGTTGACCCCTAAAAGTAGAATGTACTAATTTCAATTACAATTAGTCTATAGTAGGTTTCTTTTGATAGACTTAGAAATTCTTGAGGCTAAGTTCAGTGTAACGACAATACTCAATGATTAAAAAATATATAATATTTTAAAATAATGATATCATCAAATACTCCAATGCTTAGAATTTCCTAGTAAGTCAGCATCACTTTGTTTGCTCCATCGTGTTGTTGATTAGAAAAGTAAGTTTAAGTAAGAGTGATTCAATAAAAGAAGCAGTTTAGGGACACTCCACTATAGTGCTAGGTTAAGTAGCTAAGGGGGTAGTTGTTTGCCCCATCCATCTTCTAATTTAAAAGCCTTAACTTCATGAGAAAGTATTCAAATTGCGTATGATGGAATACCTAGAAATTTAATGTATGCTCCACTAAGATTGTCAAGTAAAGAAAATTATGTGGCAAGATGAATCTTCGAGTAAAAGTACTTGTAATTGAGTTATGCAAGGCCAGATTGTTAAAAAGAAATTGAGCTTGGATAACAGATACACTAAGTACATTAGGAAGTGCTTGTTATAGTCGAAATTGCATGAGTAATTAGAATTTTTTATTTTTAGGGCAACATTTTCTGCATTTTTTTTTTGCTAAACAAGCTTATGAAACATGAGCAAATTTTTGGAAACAGAAGATTGCTGAGAACTGAAGTATAAAATATACTCTACATAGTCTGACATTACAAAAGGTAATTAAATTATTGTGGCAATTCATTCATTCAAACATGCATTCATGCATATTTTGTTTGAGGACAAGCAATAACTCAGGTTCAAGGGTGTGATATGTAACACCCCGAACCCGAGACCGTCGCCGGAGTCGAACACGAGGTGTTAACAGACTTCAAACCACTTATTAAAAATTTCCCAGACAAGCTGCCAATCTGCGTACTAGTCACTTTAAAAATCATATCTTGAGTTCTGAAACTCTAAATCCAGTTCCGTAAATTTTCCCCGGAACTAGACTCATATATCTATATGGTAGAATTTTTGTAGAATTTTTGGTCAGGCCAATTGGTACAGTTTATTAGTTAAAGTCGTCCCTGTTCCTGGGTTCGACTACTCTGACCCTTGTGCATTACGACTTATATATCTCCCTTTACAGAGCTCCAATACTTATGCCGTTGGTTTCTAATGAAACTAGACTCAAAAGGGAATCTATACATATAAAGCATGACTTCTAATTGTCTCTTATTAATTTAGGGTGAATTTCTAAAGTCGGGACAGGGGATCCAGAAATCGCTCTGGCCCTGTTTCACAAGAGTTTAATTATCTCCTAACATACAGCTCATATGGTCGTTTCGTTTCTTCTATATGAAAATAGACTCATCGAGATTCGATTGCATAATTTATTAATTAATTAATTCCATTCCTACTATTTTTAGTTATTTTTCAATCTCATGTCACTGCTGCTGCCAGCATCTGTTACTAAAGCAACTATGCCTATTTCGTGATTTCTCCTTGATCTAACTAGTAATTCATCATACATATCACAAATTATGATCATGACTAGCCATGCCAAAGGCTAATCATTGTCAAACATCTCCCTACTACACTATTGCCATATCATGAATTTTAACACCAAAAATAATCAACCATGACATATGGCATAAAAATCGAATTACCAAGACTTACGACCTAACATTATAGAACCAAATCCAACCGAACATTTATGCCATTTTCGCATGGCTAAAAGTTTACATACCAAATTTCAACAAAACATATTAGCCTATACATGCCGAAATGTTCTCCTAGACCGACTAAAAAGAAGATACCAAAAGTTGCTAGCCGGTGTGATGACTTCGATGACAGTCCCGAGCACGCAAAAAGACGAGTCCAAGAAACCTAAAGTAGGTGACAAGCAAACACCGAGTGAGTATATAACTCAGTAAGTCATAAGCATTACATTGTCGTTCAGTAATAATATATCATAAGAGAAAATAAATAATGCGGGATTAAAATCCTCCATCCATACCCAAACTGTGCTATAATTCCTTAGGCATTTCGGTTCGATCTCATACCAAGCCCTACTTTGACATTTCATACATTACACCATATGACATTGGATGCATTTATCTTCAAGTATAATCACCACATAGGTTCAAGACTTACCAAGCTCAATCCCAAATATAAATAAAATGTCTATTCCTCATGAGCTCAAGGTGTTTACTCGTACCGTTGTCCATGATTGACTCGATAAGGCCGCACACTTAGAGCATGTATATTTATTAGAGAATGTATAATAAGCCCGCACACTTAGTGCTTAATAGTCGAACTCGCACACTTAGTGCTATATAATCAACCTCGCACACTTAGTGCTATACAATTTGAACCCGCACACTTAGTGCCAATCTCATGATCATAAATGTTTACACCCACACACTTAGTGCCGAAACCAACAACTCAATACATCTCACCTCTTTTCTTTTTCATTCAATACTTTCATCACCCCATGCATACATGTATATATATATTTATCATTCCATTCAGCATCATTACATAGACGTTATGACCATTTAAATTAATACAAAATATATGCTTAATGACTTACCTTGTGTTGGGTAAGACGGTTCCAACTCGGCTACTCGATGATCTTTTCTTTGCCTTTGCTTGATTCTCCTCCTTTAACTCCTTGAGCTTAATCAATAAATCAACTAGTTTAACCATCTTGCTAAACATTCATAATTCAATTACCCATGCATATGTATGTTTGTATATTCGGCAACCATCCTCACTAATTACCCATTTAGTCGATTATACACATAATTAAAGGTAACATCACGAATGAGCATACTTATGTATATATATGTATATATACTTCGGAATGGGCATCACAATTAGATTTAACACCACCTTCATACTCAATTAGATGGCCGAATGTATGTATATATGTACAATGTCAACTATAACATCATTTAAACACCTAATTTCATCTCATGAACACTTGATCGAATTTTCCTAATCTAGCATATTTTCACATCTATTTGTAACATCATGTAAATCCACATATAACTACATTTCTTAGGTTCCACATCTTAATGCCCATTATAGCCACTCCCATAGTCTAAATCTAACAATCGGCAACACCCACCTTTCCACTATGTTAGCCGAATACTCATTCTCTTCTTAGTCCTAAATTCGGCACCTCCAACAAAATAGCTTAACAATTTCAACTTTCATGCTAACATAACAAGCAACTTAACACATCCATATAACTAGCATGCTAATAGCATCAAGGTATCAACTAAAATTTTTTAAGCTCCTTAGCCGAATCCTAACTCTCCAACAACCCCAAATCCAACCATGGGATAGATAGAATTTAGACTCATCACCCAAAGGTTGTGTAAACTTCCAAAAATATCATTGAACATACCTTGATCTAAAGGACCACCTTGGCCGAATCTTGCTTCCTCTTCTTCCTCTAGTTACGACAATTGCAAAAGAAAGAAAACATGAACACTCCTTCTTCCCTCCTTATTAAGCATTCAAACTCCCTCATTTTCATGCCACAACATCAAACACTCCTCCTAGATACAAGCAATGGCCGAACTTCTTCAAAATTTTTCTCCCTTTCTTTTTCTTGGTTTTTCGGCTAGGAGATGGCAAGTATGAACACCCCTTTTTTTTGTTCACTTTCCTATTATTATTCCCATCATTTGTTAACCAAAAAAAAAACATATTAAATTAGAATGAGTGGAGCATCATCTCTCCTTGGCCGGCCACCATGTATTTTATGGGTAATTTGACATGCAAAGCCATGCTTCCTCTCCCTATTATTAATTACTCCTTATAGTTCATCTATCATCTTTTCTAACTTCGTCAACTAGGTCCTTTTCGAATTAATTCACATTCCTAAAGCTAATATTAAGCATTTAATTTCTCATATATTCACTGTCACACAAAAATTTATGTAATTAAAACACAAAAATAAATTTTTGGCTCGGTAATGTGGTCTCGAAACCACATTCTGACCAGGGTCTAATTTGGGTTGTCACATGATAACTCTTGAAAAGAGTTATAATTCAGGCCTCTAGACTTGGCTAATTGTTCATACTTGAGTAAATTTAGTTGCCTTTTAGGAGATTATATTAGTATTTTTATAACACTGCATCATGAAGCTTGGATTGTGCTTTCAATGTCACTAGATGTTACTTTTACTTGTGGAGGAAAGTAATTGCGTGTTGTTTATAACAGGTCAAAAAGAAGGAAAAGTAAAAAAAGTGAAGTTTTATCTTGACAAAAGGTTGGATAGATTGCCAGCACAAATGCCATGACAATTCCAAGAAGATGCTGACTTAGTAGTCAATCCATGCCGCTCTCAGCCAGTTATACTTGTACTAGAAATATCCACCTAAAAAAGAGGGAGAAAAGAGTGTATGTTGAGAGGAGGACCTACCTTATAAATAGAAGAAAGAGAAAGAAAGGAAGGAGGTAGTTTTTCCTCTCACATAATTTTTCGTGGGAGATCCAGAGATGCAAAAAAAGTGGGTAGCAGCTAATGAACAGAGCAACAACACAAGGAAGAAGGAGAAGCATTCAACCCTGGGCTTTGCAAGATATTGTAGCACTGTAGTTGAAAGCTGGATTGGCAAAAACTTCCTGAAGTTCTTCCTTTATTATCTTAATTGGATTTTGTGAATTTTAACTGTGGAAATATGTTGTTGAATGATACTTTCATTTTGGATTTTAATTCCCAACTCATGAGCTAATCTCATCGAGTTGGGATTACTGGATGAATCTTTAGTTCCTTTAATGAACAAGGCATTATCCTGATTAGATTTACCATTTCATTCGATTTGTGCTATTTTAAAATGTATGAATGTAGTCTCTAAACATAGATAAATGTATGGTATGTCCATAAACGTGATTTAATTCTAAAAAGGTTAGATGAGTTGGATTGTGATCGAATGATACAAGCGAGTATTCGACAGAATACTCAGTACTCTAGACATAGCTATGAGCTTTGTGCAGAGAAAGGAAGAAATAGTGCTGGGTATCCTTCTTAAGGCTTGTAGACATGCAAAGTCTTATGTAGGGTAGCTTGAAGTCTAACTCTCAAAAGAAGCAGATTACCTTATATTTAATCTGAATAATAGATTGGTTAAGATTTGTCCATGGCATTATTGTGTTATGAAGAAAGAATCTTAGTAATCCCAACCTTTCCATTAACAATGTAGATCCTCTCAACTTTGTCTCTGTATCTTTGCCACATCATTTTAAGTTAGTTATTTGATTTTAATATTGCAAATGTGGTTATTCCTCTACAAATTGTTATTCTGTTTTGCCATAGCCTGATTCATATAATTTATAGTAATAGCTTAATCGAATTAATCCTATTTGATCCTTAAGGAGATGATCTTACTTACTACTTTATTACTTGATTCGACGTGTACACTTACACATTTGCATATTATATTCCCACGTGACAGTTCCCAAGAAAAAGAGATGGGTCATAAAGATGCTCTCAAATATCAAGTTTTTCCTAGCTAGAGCTTTTCTTAGAAACTCACTTTCACACGACTACACTTATATCCAGTAACTGAACAATCACAAATAATCTCCAATAGTGAAAATTTATTTTATGATATGGAAGATCATACAATGTCACAACTACAAAGCACACTAAGAAAATTAACATTTCTTCACCGAGGTTTACTACCAATTGGTGAGAATACAAAATAATATCCCACACAACTGTACCTTGAATATTGAACACTGAAATCTAATTGGGAACACCAATACCAAATTGAAACTATCCAAGCATAACGAATAAACCCAAAAAATAACTATTGAATGTTAAAATGTGATTAAAAAACAATAAATGCAAAAATAAATAAATAAAGGAGAGAACACACCAAATTTACAAGGTTTAGCAAATTATCTACTTCCTTGGGCACCAACACCAGATAATAACTTCACCAATACTAAAAATTTTACAAACTAATGAAAATCTTACTTAAAAAATTTCCCAAAATATACTTTAAAGTATAATAATGAGTGAGAGAATAACTAATGGTTGGGGATGGTTCTAAGTGAAGGCTTAAAGCCTTCTCATGTTGTTAATATCAATAATCATCAAGAGGGGTGAATTGGTTTTAAAAAATTTTAAAGTAATTATGACAAATAATGGAGACTCAAGAATTTATAGTAGTTTGACCCCGATTACCTACCTCCACTACCTTAGCTTACCACAGCTAAATATTTCCCAAATTTACTAGATTTGAACCTTTTAAAGGCAATGTTTAACCTTTAAAATCTCACTTCCCTTTAAGTAAATCATCACAAAAATGAGAAATAAAGTTTGGAAAGGATTATCACCTATAAAAGGTTGATATATAACAATAGAGCACTCTCACACAATAATACAACACTTGAAACAATGAATCACAAATAAACTCAATAGTGTGTACAAGAGAAAATGAGAATAACAATGACAAATGATTGGAATTAAACTGTTGATCTTTGTGGACTTGTTTCTTGTCTTCATATGAGTGTACTTGAATGATATTTATACCCTCTCATCGAATTATGAACGTTTGGAGCTATTGGGAGCATTTTTTTTGCGCATTTAATGTCGCTTAGAGCAATATGTCTCGAGACATAAACCCCTTGTCTTAAGAAAATAAGAACAAAAATAACTTGGTCTCGAGACAATTTGCTATATGTTTTGAGACAATTTTTCAATTGTTTCAAGACAAGGCTCCCCTGAAGCAAACCTTAGCTTTGAGTTTTGTTGTATCTAGACAATAATGCTTTTGTCTCGAGACAAGGTTCCCCTATAGCTTACTTTAGCTTTGATGTTGGCTGGTCTTAAGACAAAATAACTTTTGTCTCGATACAAGGTTCCCTTGAAACAATTTTAGCTTCGATGTTAGTCTATTTTGAGACAGACATGCATGTGTCTCGAGACAAGGCTAAGAACATTCAAAATTGTGGTTTAGAAACATTTTAAAGGTCTTAAGGGGTTATCAAAAACTTTTGTACAAAGTTTTAGTTATTTGAAAACTTTATTTTTGAGTTTATATCACTTGAAAATATATTTGATTAAGACTGAAATAATTTATGAAAATTAGTTAAGGGATTTTATAATTAAGTTTTTTATATCAAACTAGTTGAAAATCAAAGCTAACAATCTGCCCATTTTTTATATAACAAAACTTTTTTTAAAAAGAAATTGCTCTGCAAAACTCCCTAAATCAAATATTATTTTCAAGTCAAACTCCCCATTTTTAAAGCACTATCCGAAGATATTATTTTGACAAAAATCCATTAATATAAAGGCTTGAAAATCAATATTAAAAAAAGGTTAATACTAATTAGGAATGTTGTTTTTTTAATTTAGAATTTATGTTTTGCGATTGCTTTAAAGTAAATTTACAAATTTTGCTAGATTTCTCCCCTTTCTGGTATATGAAAATGATTGATAAAAAAGAAAAGGTGAAATATACGGGAGAGAATGACTGAAAATCAAAGCTCAGTAAAAATGCAAAAAAAGAAATAAAAGAAATCACAGCAATAAGATATGAACCATGAATGAGCACTGCATTGAAGAATTAAATATCCATAGCATCCAAAATATAAACATTCTAAAAACATATGTACCAACCAAAGCAAACATATACATAAAGCTTCCCATTTTCTATGTGTGATTTATATTAGCCAAGGATAACAGTAATTTGCTTGAACCCTTGAGGTTTTATGTCTTTATTTTCTCTTCGTTTGTCAAAAGCACCCTCCATTTCGCTTCAACCCTTGAGCTTTTATGCCCTCTTTTTTCTCTTTCTTTTTTTCAAAAGCCATTGGAATAACATTGTCAAACTTATATTCTCTCCATTGATTCAATCAACCACACCCTTAGAATTTATGTTGGGAAAAGAATGATAAATAAGATTATGAAACTGATCCAACAAAGCAAGAAGTCTTAGACAAACTGTAAACCCTAAATTGCATACACCAAAACAACTTCTTAAAACTTCTCATTGATCCTGCCACCTGTCTTAACAATAAAGTATAGACACCACCTATCTTAGTTATTTCAATAACCCGCGAAGAAAAACATATATGGTATTATAAGGATTGAAACTTTTTTGCAATGTTGAAAAAAGGGCATGGTGCGGAAGAAGCTCCAAGGGAATATTTTATAAACAAAAACAAGTTGAAAATATAATGTTACTTATAATTATTATATATATAAAATATAAATATAAATTTTTTTTCTATATTTGAATTGGATTGCAATTAATTTTTTTTTTTTTATATTTGGATTGGATTGGATTGCATTAGGCTTCACAATCTCAGTCTAAATGGTATATTTTTGTTTACCCAAACCAATATTTAGGCTTCTCTTCTTCTTTTTTTTACTATTAAGTATGGACGGTCTTTCGAACTTAGAGAGGAAAGTAGACCTTTGGACAAGCCTAATTATCATTTACCTCCCAAAACTTAACCTTGAATTATGGTTATCTATTTAAAGCTAAAAAATATTTCATTTTATTTTAAATGAACGCAAATTTAGCGAATCTCACATTTTATAAATGAATTCATGAAAACTTTCTCAATTGATTATGTTGTTTATTTATAATTTTATCATTTGTCACAAATTTTGTATTTAATCAATGCAGTGGTAGAAATGAAGGAATCATTTACCAGAAGAAAAGATTATTACATATACTAGTTAAAATGAAATCAATGTTTTCACAAATTTTTTAAATATTGTAAAAAAATTAGAAAACCACTTACTAATTAAATTTGAATGAAACAATTTACAATTATATATGTATTGTTTGTTTGATTCATCATTATAATTAATGAGTGAGTCTAAGTGAATACTCTAATTTTTAGAAAATAGGTTGAGATCAATGGGAGGAATTACTTAGCGACGATGACTACCAAAATTTTATTATTTTTCGTTGAGAAAGAAAAGATTTTCCAAACACGTCTAAAAATATTATTTCTTTTTTAACATTTACAAAAAGGTTGCAATTATTATCTTAAGAATTATAATAATTATAAGCTATTACTCTGAAGAAACTAATCACAACTAGAGGTGAGCATGGGTCGGGTCATTCAGTCTGGCCCGAAGGCTCGCTCGAAATGTGGTAGGATTTGGGCAAAAATATAGGCCCGAAAAATTAGTTTGGACAAAAAATAAGACCCATATAAAAAACAGGCTGAGCCTCGGGTAATACATTTTTGGCCCGGCCTGGTCCGAATTCACTAAAGGACAAAAA
Source organism: Gossypium hirsutum (assembly GCF_007990345.1). Taxonomy (NCBI): domain Eukaryota; kingdom Viridiplantae; phylum Streptophyta; class Magnoliopsida; order Malvales; family Malvaceae; genus Gossypium; species Gossypium hirsutum. Next base: position 27,730,441 of record NC_053426.1, on the reverse strand, counting down.
AATCTAATTTTTAAAGTATTATTTTCTTGTTATGTTCTCTCTATTTTGCTACCATTTTACTATTATGTTGCTACTATTTTGTTATTATTGTTTGGATATTGTATAAAACTTATTTTATTATTAATTTCGTTATTATTTTAAAGACATTTGTTAATTTTGTTATTATTTTAGAGACATTTGGTTGTTAAGTTGCATATATCTTAGTGTTATTTAAGTATACATATTTTTTAAAATTTATTTTCAGTTTGTTGAAAAATATTTATTTTAATGTTTTTAATATTATTGATATATTATATATAAAAATAATGTAAAAATAAATATGAGCGGGCCGGGTCGGGCTTGAATTTTAGCATTTTTATTCGATTCAGGCTTGAGTAAAATTTTAGGCCCATTTTTTAGGCCGGACCAAGCCAGGGTCTAGTAAACGGCCCTAAATTTTTAATCAAGCCTGACCCTGCCATGCTCACCTCTAATCACAAACCATGGCTTATAATCTCCTTAGAAGATTTAAGAGTAAATTTATGCAACCTTTCATGTATTTTGCAACAATCAAACGTGGGCCTAAATAACCTAAAACAATAGAAAAGCCTTTAATCCAAAAGAAGAACCATGGCATTGGCCTTTTATCTCTTTAATAAAACCAAAAACCAAAATAAACCTAAACGTCAACCCAATTGTTGTTGCATGAACAACCTTTCAACTATTACACTCGAGGAACACATCTCAAATACTATTTATGTTCAAATTAAAGTTTAACTATCTGGGAGATGTTTGTATTAGAAGATTTTGATTCAATTAGTTATTCCATTATTAATTTAATCTTTATATTATTAAAAAGAATTAAATAATTTTAAATTGTAATATATTTAACATTTATGTTATAAAAAATATCATGAAAATTATTTGTTTCAATTGTAAGTCAATTCCAAACAACACAATCCATAGTATTAATTACACAGTAAATATTAATTCTATTCCAATTTGACCTTAGTTGATTATTTTTAATAATACAAGTACTAAATTGATCCATATAATAGTAGGACTACTTTGATCAGGTCCTTAAAATGGAGGAACCTCTCAAGTACATTCACCTTAAAATTAGGGATGGCAAAATTTGAATTAATCCATGAATTTCGAACTGATCTACTCTAAATGAAGTGGATTTTTCTTTTACATAGTACATAAGGAGCAAGGTGGGATGGATTTTTTTTTGGAAAATGGATATGAAGAGGTTATGGTAATTGTTTTCCCACATCGCTCCATTATATGAAATTATCATTTTATCTTTGTATGCATAATTATTAAAAGGGTAAAATTGTAGTAATGTGTTATAGGAAAATAAATATATTTTGTGTTTAATTGTTTTAAAAGAATTATGCTTAAATATTTGCTTGCCTTTAAAAAGATTGAATATTGAAGACAAGTAGAAAAAAGTCATAATTGCAAAAAAAAACCTCAACGTTTGGGGGCTTTTGGTTTTGTGCCCTTGACCTTTTTATTTTTTGATTGACAGGCTCAATGTTACAATTTTTTTAAGAAATTAGCCCAGTTTTAACGGCCAATGTGAGTTGACCGTTAGTCAAACAATAGGTCAACATAATAGCCCATGTGGCATGCCACATAAGCACATGACGTCATAGATGACGTTATCTATTTAGCAAAAAAATTTCTCTCATTTTCTCTCTTGCCAAACACATGGTTGCTGCCATTTTTTTTCTCTCATTTTCTCACTTGCCAAACACATGGTAATAAGTAAAAATTTGTAAAACCCTCGTTTTTCTTCTCGCCAAGATCTGAGAAAGCATCCATTGACAAACATGGATATGCATAGAAGCACACATTGCTCATGATGTAGGTTATGGTGAAATTAGTGACCAAAGGTGCAGACGCTGAATGCCTTTCATGCAAACCTAACTATCTTCCCATTTCCGCCGATAAACAATATTCTTTGAGCTAGCAGTAGCACTATCGGCTACGCAGCCGAGTGAGATGCTTTTATAGCCAAATTAGAGGAAAAGTGCATCAAAGTATGGTAACTCCTTCCTTAAATCTCGACTCCTTATGTTTCAACTCGATGAAGATATCAAGCAAGTGAGCAGTGCTTTGCGGAATCACTTACAACAACTGGAAGCAGTATAGGCATAAAGGAACATTAACTACGTTAGAAACATGATGGATTTGTTGATTAATAATTTTGGTACCCTGGACATTTCATTCGGGTTCTCATCGGTATGTTCTTTAGTTATATTTGTTTAATGTTTTACCATTTTCGTTGTGATGATTAATGGAAAAAGAAAAACTGCGAAAGAGGAGACGGACCCATGGTTTATACCAACGAGGAAAAACATCGAGGATTCATTGAGATGGTTGGTGAGTGACAGTCGGTAGGAAGACTCGTTGGTGTTTTTCTACTCCGGTCATGGGTTACTGCAACTAGATTTTAACAACAATGAGGATGATGGGTTCGATGAAACTATATGTCCTATTGATTTCCAAGAAGCAGGGATGATAGTGGATAATAATCTTCATACCCTCATCGTTTGGCAAATCATGTGTTTGGCAAGAGAGAAAATGTGAGAAAAAAATGGCAGCAACCATGTGTTTGGCAAGAGAGAAAATTAGAGAAATTTTTTTGCTAAATAGATGATGTCATCTATGACGTCATGTGCTTATGTGGCATGCCACATGGGCTATTATTTTGACCTACTGTCTGATTAACGATCAACTCACGTTGACCGTTAAAAATGGGTTAATTTCTTAAAAAATTGTAACGTTGGGGGTGTTAATCAAAAAATAAAAAGGTCAAGGGCACAAAACCAAAAGTCCCCAAACGTTGAGGGTTTTTTTTACAATTATGCCTAGAAAACAATAAATTGACGTGGAGCAAGATTGTAACCAATGCAACCAACATTAATTGAGGTGAAAATAGTTTTCAAGATTATATATCCATAATGGAATAAGACAGGTAATAAGACAAAACATACTAACTAAGGAGCGATGATGTATTAGATAAGACCACTATGACCAAAAATATGTCAAAGTGCAAAGTCTTGCTTTAAGTCGACAGATGTCGATACAAGCCTAAAATACTGAAACGACCAAAAGATTAGGGAAATATTTTGTAATTACTTATTTTATGTTTAATTGAATCTATTGAAATTATATTGAGTACAATATTGTACATTTATATTTGTATAATTGAAAAATATCGTTTCAGACAAGTAAGTAAAGTTTGACTATGTTGAATGATGTTAGAATCCTAATTATTTTCGTGAAAAAAAATTTAAGAAAGAACCTTGTAAGATGTCTCCTTATGGAGATGGAAATGAAAGCTTTGAAATTTCATAGTGGCATAATGCCATGATTTAGATTATCGATATAAACTGTGGTGGTTTATGCCAAGAATACTGATACTGGGTTGTAATTTGATTAGATACATGAGTTTACTAATATTCTAAAAATATTGAAACAAGATTCTGGTAGCTTAGTTAAATAGTTAGGATACAATTGACTTGCCAATAGGGGACTGCTGATTTATACTTTGGTACTCCTGTCTCTTGCACTTCAGTGCTCTTGTTCCTAGCACTTTGATGCGATCTTAATCTAGTCTTCAAACACTTGTACTTTGGTGCTCCTATTATTGTAGTTCTGGATAACTCGTCGTTAGCATACTTTCTCTATTTTTCTAGGCTTATTAAGGGTTCCATTTAAACTAATTCTATCATTGTATGAATGAATTCTTGAAATTGTCAAATTCTATTGTTTACTTATGACATTTATGGAACTAATTTGGTTTCTATTTTTTTTAATCATTGAATAGATGCTATTACACTACTTTTAAATGTTTTATAAATCATTTCACGAAGACCAAATTTCTGTTTAAAAAAGCCTTCAAGAAAGTGGTATAATAAAACATCTAAATAAATTATGGTCTAATTGAAACTCTTAATGCATTATTAAAAATTGTATAAGTACTTAAGAATGAATCAAATATTCAAAAATTAAAAGGTAATATTAATAAATGAATCAAATACAAAAAACTAGGAACACTTTCATAATAGGAATTGTTAATAAATCATCAAACTATAAGTTGAGGTTTAATTTGTAAACTCACATGAAAAGGTTAAAATAGTGACAATATGGCTTAAATAAACTTAAAATGATGGTTCTTCTCAATGGGATCAAGGTTAATAAAGACTTAGGATAGAGTTTGATTATCCTTGTTACTTACATAGTTGTATAGCTCACGCGTTAGTTGTTTAAAACGCATAGGTACGGCTTGCCAAAAAGTTTTTATGATAACTAGGGAGCATTGCATCACTTGATTATCCTTTCAGTTTGTTTTTCAAATGTTAAATTGTAATTTTTAATAGCTTAGTGACATGTATACTATGTGTAATAGCCCATTTTTCAGTGAAATTGAAATAGTGGTTTCGGGACCACAAATTTGATCCAAAAATAAAGTTTATTTTTATTTTATTATATGGTCGTATTATGATAGATATGACATATGAAAATTTTGACACGAAAATTTTATCGATTAAGTATTTAATTACGAGAAGGACTAAATCACATAAAATGCGAAAGTTGAATTCTAGTAGCTATAAGGATTAAATAGCTATGGAATTCAAAACTTGAGGTCCTCATATAGTAATTAGACCATTAAAGAAAAGTATGTAAATTTTTGGTGACTCATCCATGGAAATTTAGAAAAAGGGCAAGGACTAAATTCGAATTGAAATAATTTAATTAATTAAAAGATGATAAAAAGAAATATCATCTTATTTTTGTCATCTTCAACCCCAAAATTATATGAAAACCCTAGGAGAGAGAGAAGAAACTTTCAAGGCTTAATTGGGTAAGTTTCCTTGTCCCGTTTTTAGTAATTTTGATATTTTTGAAATAGGGATAGCTTAAACTATCTATTTGGGGAATTAATTTGAAAAGTTATCGAAGTATGGAAAATGGGCCATGGATGTATATGCTGAAAATTAGAAATTTTTGGTAGAAAATGAAAGGTTGTTGATAGATAAACAACTTTTATAAAGTGATTTTTGATGAAAACATGATTTAGGGACTAAAATGTAAACTTGTGAAGTTGAAGAAAAATTATGAATTTTTATGAATACATGTACTGTAAATTTTGTAATGGGATTTTGGTTAGGCTTGGAGTAGGGAGTAAATTGCACAAGTTTCATTTTTCGAGCCTAGAGACGAAATTGGAATTTATGGAAAAGTTAGGGGCAAAATGGTAATTCTACCTAGGATGTAAATTGAGTCCAAATAAATATGAAATATGTGAAATTTATGATTTAATCTATTTATATAGATCCGAACAACACAAATTCGAGGTTAGACCGAGGAAAAGAAAAGGTTTTAGATTAGTAGATTGTATACGCGAACAAGTGTCGAGGTAAGTTCGTGTAACTTAATCGGGCATGTAAATATGTTTAATTGAATGTTGTGTTGTATGGAATGTGACTTATATTGATGTACATTACTTGAATGCTACAATGATAAATTTAATATATGCTTGATATGGTGAAAAAGGGTTAAGTCCCGATGGAATATTGAATTCCGATGAATACATGCGCTTTCCCAAAACGAATAATGTCCTGCATTTGTTGTGGACGGGATTTAGCTTGGACAAGTAATCCTATTGACCTTGTTATAAAAAGGATTTAGCCCGGACGAGTAATCCAGATATAATACCTCTTGAGTATACATTATGATTAGGGTTTAGCCTGGACTAGTAATCCTAATTGAACTTTTTTAAGCATACATTATATAAAAGATTTAGCTTGGACTGGTAATCCTGTTATATGATATGTGGCTCGAGAGTGTGTTCCTTGATTAAGTACCCTAATGGGTACCCTTGAATAAGAAATTGAAGGGTTATTGAATCTTACACCTCAAGTGTACTACTCAAGCATCCATCGGAATTTCAATGATTCAACAGACATAAAACTCTTTGCATGCATGAGAATTATTAGATGAAATGATAATGACTTGAAAGAATATTGCATGATGAGCTCATCTATGTTTACTTCGTCAATATGAAGATTTTGGTGACTAACATGTTTGATTGAATGCATGTGTTTGGGCAATTTTGCTAATGGATGGAAAAACATGATATTGTATGCTTAGATTTAATAAATGGGATTGGTAAGTTTAGTTTCTATTATAGGAACTTACTAAGTATGTAATGCTTGCTCCATTTTATTTTTCCCTGTTTTATAGTGCTCGAAAGCCCGCGAAGGTTGGAGATCATTGGAGCATCGTCACACTATCAACTAGTTATTTTGGGGTTTACATATAGTAGAATCATTTTGGTATAATGGCATGTATAGAACAACTTGACCATTATTGGCTTGAAAGTGATGTTTGTAATCTAGCAATTGGAATGGCTAGTAATGGTTGTTTTGATATACTTGTGTGTCATGCTATGGTAGCTAAATATATGTTAAGTGGTTGTTCAAATTTTGCCTAACATATGGAATATACCAAGGTAAGACTATAAACATATATGCATGTAATGATATGCCTTGTTGAATGATGGAATTTGCTTAATTTGAATGCTTGAATTGGTTGGTATTTGGATGTGTGTTTTAATGCAGGAAAATGGTAATTTTGGGTGACAAATGAGGCTAGGAAATGACTTTATTTTGTCCACACGGGCAGACACACGAGCATGTGTCTAGACTGTGTGTGACACACGGCCTGGTAACATAGGCATGTAGTCAAGCCGTATATCCCCTACACCTTAATTTTGAGAAACAGAATGCTCAGAATTGAGCACACGGGCATGTGTCTCAGCTGTGTGTGATACACGGCCTAGAACATGGGCGTGTGTCTTGGCCATGTGAAACCCACACCTATTTTCGAATTGAATTAATTAACCACACGGCCTAGTACACAGGCTTGTGGCATGGTCGTGTGCACAAGTAAGAGAGTTACACAGGGCCAAGCACAGCCTGCAGCACGAGTGTGTCCCAGGGTCACACGGGCGTGTCCCTTGGACCACACGGGCGTGTGATCCCTACATCTTAGAAAATTTTTTTAATTTCACGAAAAATTCTATGAGTTCCAAATTTAGTCCTAATTTGATTCTAATTCTCGTATTGGGCCTCGAGGGTCCAATTAAGGGACGTTTTGAATTATCTTAGTTAATGAATAGTAATTTTACATAAATTATTGTAAAATGTTATGAAAGTTTCGGTAATGCTCCGAAACCTTTTTTCGACGACGGATACGGGTTAGGGGTGTTACACTAAGTCTCATATTGAATATAAAGATTTTAATGTGAATGGCATGTTTTAGATTTTTTTTTTAAAATTTTGTTTAGATAAAATTTATGTCATTCCAATTTGAATGTGTTTATGCCATGATTTTGTTCCCAGAAGAGTTTAAATTTTGATTTATGTTGGAATGATTTGGTATTGTTTGGTGCTGAAGCAAAGGTATTTCATCACAATTTTTGATCCCGGGAGAAAAGGTATCAATACCTAGCCCACAGATACCGCACCCCAATTGGTAGATTGCCAAATTTTTCAATACTAGGGCTAGGTATCGGCATCTAAGGCCCTTGGTATTTCACCCTTGTACTATTTTTGGCCACTACATTGCTTTGTGTAAAAAGGGCTTTCCAGGGCACGAAATTGGTCCCAGACACCTTCAACCACCCTTGAACAACTTTAAAATGATTTTAAATTGTATATAAAGTATTTTATTTGTCCTAAAATAGGATTAATAATTTTATAAAAATGTTTTAAAGTTTTAAATCAAGCATCCATTTTCCAAACATAAAAGACTTTGTTTTAAGCCAGTAAACTTTGGAACCTTACTTTATGACTTAAATATGTTCAAATATGTTACCAAAAAATAAAAAAGATTTATTTAAGTTTAATATTCTTTCAAATTGATACTAGGAGTTTTAATATATTTTTTAATATGAATTTTTATATAAAAAGAATTGCATTAGATTTAAAGTATTCCGGTGGAACCTCTTACTTGTACTATATGCTAGGTCGGGTGAGGGGTGGTACACGTAATGTTTAGTACTAGATATCTTGCACTAGTTGCTCGCAAATCAAATCTTGATAGCCTGCATGCTAAAGGTTGCATGTTATCATCAAGATACAAATCATGTGCATTGTACTAATACATATTATTAGAAATCAACATTATGCAACCTACTCATTGGTTAAGGTTGAATACGTGATATTGAATGTCGCCAAATATTAATGGCTAGGAGACTCACATATATCATCCAAAGGTACATTTAGATTGAAATTCATCCTAAAAATTGAATATCATCTTCTCTGATATGTTGATGGCATTTTTGTGTAGGGTTCTTGCATTTCGTACTACTAACATCTTGGAAGGGAAATATTTAAAGATAGTCTAGATGATATGAGAATTTTAGCTGGAAAATTCTCGTACTTAACCTCACCCGAATAATTTTGCCACATATTTTTTGTTCTACAATGGATTGCTATAATTGTCCAAAGATCTTCACCATGAATAATCTCAAGCTAGTTATATGTTAAAGGATTTGATGATGAGGGAAATCCATAAAAGATTGTGGTCTCCCACAACTTGTTGCAATTTTTGTGCTAATCTTTAGTTTAAAATATCAAGCTTAATACTTTTCTTAAACCTTGTATTAATTTGAATACAATGCCAATTTCAATGTAATAAATTTATCCCTTCTAATAAACCATGACTACAAAATGATCACTCATATTGTAATATTAACCTCCAAAATATTATATTAAAATAAATTATTAATTAAAATTAAAAAATTAAAAATATATAAACTTTTAAAAGAACAATGATACACATATTATATCAATTAAAAAACTAAGAGAAAAATTAAACATATAATATTGCAACATTGTAAACTTAATTATTTACATGTACAAATAGTTGAAAAACAAAAAATAAAATGAAATAACAATATTATAAATATAACTTCAAATAAATTTTTAAGTTGTTAGCATTGATTTTCAAATGTTCTGTTATAATAAAATAAGCTTAAATATCCCTTTAATTAAATTTGCAAAATTCACATTGTTTACTCTTAAATTATATTGAAGTGCTAAAATACAAGAAAAAAGTGTCCAAATGACTTAGAAAAGTTTCTAAAGTATTTACAAGTGTTAAAGATATGGATCCAAATTCTTTTAAATAAAAATACAAGTGGCAATATAGGGGGATCTAAGTGAAATCCGTTTAGAAGTATGCTTCCTCTATTTGATGTTGATTAGAATAAGGTGTTTTAATCTTACCGCATTACTTCTATTTGACTTTGATTAGAATATGGTTTTACAAACCTATAAATAGATATAGTCATCTCTCCTCTTGTATCATTCGAATTTGACATAGTGAATTTTCTTCTCCTCTACCCGTGGTTTTTTTTCCTAAAAGGGTTTCCATGTAAAATGCGTTCTATTTTTTTCTCTCTTTTCTTGTCATTATCGACATTCAATTTTTACAAATTGGTATTAGAGCTTTCCAGGTTGCTTATCTCAATAACAATAATAGCGTCACTGATGTAACACCCTTAACCTGTATCCGTTGCCGGAACAGGGTTACAGAGCATTACTAGAACTTTCAAAACATTTTCAGATAATTACCGTAAAATTTCTATTCATTAACTGAGATTATTCATATTGTCCCTTAAATAGACCCTCAAAACGAGCATTAGAATTGAGTCGGGACTTAATCGGAAACTCTAAAAATTTTTCGCGAAATCACAAAATTTTTCCAAGGTGCAGGGCTCACATGCCTGTGTGGTCTAAGGGACACGCCCGTGTGACCCTGGGACACGCCCGTGCTGCAAACCATGTTCGACCCCGTGTGACTCTCTGAATTGTGCACACGGCCATGCCACACGCCCGTGTGCTAGGCCATGTGGTTAATTAATTCAACTTGAATATAGGTGCAGGTTTCACACGACCAAGACACACGCCCGTGTTCTAGGCTGTGTAACACACACGGCTGAGACACACGCTTGTGTCTCTGCCTGTGAGCTCAATTCTGAGCATTCTGTTTCTCGAAATTAAGGTGCAGAGGACACACGGCCTAACCACACGCCCATGTTATAAGGCCGTGTGTCACACACAGTCTAGATACACACCCGTGTGCCAACCCGTGTGGACAACATAAAGCCATTTCCTAGCCTCATTTGTCACTCAAATTTACCATTTTCCTGTACTAAAACATACCAAGTACAATCCAGCCATTCCAAACATTCAATTTAAGCAAATTCCGTCATTCAACATGGCATATCATTACATGCATACATGTTCATAATCTTGCCTTAGTTTAGTCCATATGTTAGACATAATTTGGTCAACTACTTAACACATATGTAGCTACCATAGTATGACATTACAAATATATCAAAACAAACCATTACTAGCCATTCCAATGGCTAGATTACAAGCATTATTTACATTTACATGCCAATATGGCCAATATAACCTATACATGTCATTACGACCATAATTGATTTACCATATATACCGATATAGGCCGATGGATAGTGAGAGTGATCTCCGCCAAGCTTTCAATCCAACGAGTTTCTGATTTATTATAAAACAGGGAAATAAAACTAAGTAAGCATAAAATGCTTAGTAAGTTCATATAACATGGTACTTAACTTACCATTTATTCTATTTTGAGGTAACTATGTAAGGCACATTCATTCAATTTGACCTCAAGCAGTACACATATCCTCATTGTCCTTGTTAGTCATATATTCCATAATAACATCAAAAAACATGTATGGGCTCAATATCAATCAAGCTTCCATGCCCATATCCTTTCCGTAACATTTATAATTCACATTACTATATCTCAAGTATATTTCCATATAACACATCTCGAGTTCAGATTATTTCATATCAAAACTTTACACATTTTACTTGAAATATCAATGTCACACGAGTAGTATTACGTTTAAAGTGTACAAGTCTATAACCAAGGATGAACATATTCATCAAAAGAATCCCATGTACAAATATCATCATCTCATGTTTTCATATGTAAATTGTCATGTGGCATCATTTTCATGGATTTTAGACAACTACGTGTAATAACTCATTTCTTATTCATGTCTTTCATTCTAGAATTTTTACCCATTGAATTTGTTCGGAACATCGATGGATACACATGTAGTACACCTGAGGTATACAAATCAGAATCCATCAATTCATGTCCAGTGATACTTATAAGGTACTATTTCAGAGATTACATTCTAGAGCCACACATATATATAACAGGATTACCACTCCAAGCTAAATCCTTTTTATGATATATGCTTTAAGGAGTTTGATCTGGATTACCAGTCCGAGCTAAATCCTTTCTATCATGAGATCAATAGGATTACTCGTCTGAGCTAAATCTTGTCCGTAACAAATGCAGGACCTCATTCATTTCGGGAAATCACATATCGATCGAATTTCCCATTTATTCAAACGGAATTCAGCATCTTTCAAGCATTATCAAGCATTATCAAGCATGTGGTCAATCTCATATATTTATCATTTTTATCAAATGTTCACACTTACGACGCAATTTCTTGAATCTTTCTCATCCCTCATATAAAGACTTATCATCCAATTGTTGAAAAGTAGTTATCTTATTTCACAACTTTGCGTTCTTGCTCGGGGGAATATACTTTACCAAAAACCTTTCTGTTAATTCTTTCATGTAGATATTGAACTTGGTGGCAATAAATTCAGCCATGCTCGTGCTCGATCTCGCAACGAGTATAGAAACAGCTTCAACCTTAATGCATCTTCAGTCACACCAACTATTTTAAATGAATCACTCACCTCCATGAATAATCAAAGGTGTAAGTATGGATCTTCTATAGGCATACCACTAAACTGGCCCATCGTTTGAAGCATTTGAAACATCACTGGTTTTAATTTGAATTTGGGTGCCTCGATATCCAGTCTTCTCATTCCCAGATTTAACTCATTGAAGAGTGGCATAACATATTGTCTTATGGCACGATCCTTATCATCAGCAATAAAGATTGGGTTGTGCACTTGTTTGACTCCATTACCTTGCCCATCATTTTGATTTCCAAGTTCCATCTTGACTTGTCTTTGTGTAGATCTTTCATGTCATTTTTGTCTAAAAGTCAGCTCGATTTCAAGGTCCACAGGTAATAGATCAATCATTCGATTTATGCTCATAAAACACCTGAGAATAAATCGAAAAAAAATAAAGAATGATAAAATAAATTAGTGGAGTTAAAAATTAAAATAAAAAATATATAAAAACCAAGTTGTACAAATAATTTCACAAGGAATGATTAAGGCAAAAGTGCTCGGCAACGACGCCAAAAACATGTAATGTGGTTTGTGCAAGTGTACATAGTCGTTCAAGTAATAAGTAATTGAAATGAGTTAGCATCTCCACAGGGATTGTGTATGTTAATCAATTATTTGTAAAATTATAAATTCAGAATTTGGTATAAAAACACAATAATCTAAATGGTGGATGATTAAATTAACTTATCCAAATGCAAGATGATCCATATGCAATTTTATCTAAATGCAAATGATCTAAATGTATGAATGAACAACTTTAGCAACAAAAGTAATCAACATAAAATAGGCTAGGATAAGTATATTAATCAATTCAATCTACTTTTAATCAATTCAATTTACTTTATCATGCTTAACAATGTTTAAAAATACTTCCATGGCAACACTATCTTTCATGAGTTTGGAAACAAAATTAAGTCCTCTCTGATCTTTTACTTAGTGAAATATGCATTTTACTAATAATATTAAATTAAGGATTTCTTATTATTTATTCGAGGTCACAAGGACATTTACATTTGCAATAATTTAATCACATAAACCTAAAAAATATGCAAAATAATGGAGCTAACTAAAGATGTTATGAATCTCAAATTAGTCGAGTTTAATGATCTAAATTGAGCATTGCACTTTACAATTATGCATCAACTAGTTGTCGCCTGGTTAGCATCGCTCAGCTAATCTGATTGCACCCGCACCCAATCACGTATGAATGAAATGCATGAAAACATGATCGACTGAGGTCCAAACATATTATACATGAAAAAAATAAATCTTATTGAATTAACATAATCATCCTAGAAAATAGGATTTAAAATATCACCATTGATGTCAAAAACAATAAACTCAAAGCAAACATAATTAAAATAAATAACAAGAGGAAAGAGTAAACTCTATTCAGTTTAGCAGCCTTTTGGATCTATTCTGACTGATGCGCTTCTCTGTTCTACTCATTGCTTCTTTGCTAAGGGTTTCAAGGTGGTCAGCCAAAAATTGCTTTTGACAAATTTTATGTTAGTTAAAGGATGGAAAGGGAGTTGGTGGCTATGCAAGGGAAAGGAAAAGGGAAATAGAAGAGAATGATGAATGAGAGAATGAATAAGAGATGAGTGTTGAGGGATGAGGGATGATTTGAGAAGTGAGATTTGTATGGTATTTATAGGTGAAGGTCAGGGGTAGATTTTGCTAAAAATAAAATTTAAATTCCTTCCTTTTCTCTCACATATTGCCGACCACAATTCATGGAAAAGGGGATGACTTAGTCTACTAATTTTGAATTCAAACCAAGGCTATTAATAGCCATAGGGCGGACAGTTTTAACAGCAAAGTTGTTAGGCTAGCCATAGGGCGGACAGTTTTAACAGCAAAGTTGTTAGGCTAATTTCTAATTATTTTCCAACTGTAAGTACCTTCAATTAAATACCCTAAAGCTTGTTTTTAGGTAGCTATCTACTTGTGCCGAAAGAGGGCTTTAATTTCCCCTTGTTGGACGATTTCCTTGTCCAATATTTAACCAGACTGTATTTGAATATCATTTTATTACTGAATCAATTATAAATATCATAAAATTAATGATTAATCAACCAAAGTAATGTTTAATAAGCATAAAATTCATATGAACTTACCTCGACAACTATGGTTGTAGAAGTAGAGTTGAAAAAATATTTGAAGCTTTAGCCTTTCCTCGATTTAAGTCTAGTTGTTGTTTATCTTAATCCAAATAGATAATTTCATTCAATTAAGTACTTCAAGTATTCAATTTAATCCATAATTCATATTATGTAAAATTATGAAATTACCCCTAATACTTTAAATTTTCATAATTTAGTCCTTAAGCTTATAACTTGAATATAATTCATTCTAACCTAAATCCATATTAACCAATGCTACAAGGGACCTTGAAACAACCCATATTTATGAATAATTCACAACAAAACCCATGGATTTACACTTTTAGCAATTTAATCCATATTTCAAAATTCATCAAAAATCACTTAACAAAACAAGTTTGTTTAACAACTAAGATTAAAAATCTATAAACTAACTTTAAAATGTATTCAAACTCAATGATGGCAAGTCCCTCAACCTTTAACAGTTTTGCAAATTAACCCCCGAGCTAGCTAGATTAAGCTAAAACGAACTCAAAAACATAAAAATCATTAAAAATGGGACATAAAATCATACCATGCAAGAATAAAGTGTTGGTCAAACCTTCAAGCCCTAAAATGGTGTTTTTCTTCTTCTATTGTTGGTGGATAAAACCGTGAATGAAGATTATACCATTTTGTGTTTTTTTTACTTTAAGTTTTATTTATTTAATTACTATTTTACCCTTACTAATTTAACTTTAAAAACAACTAAATCATGTCCACTTTTGTCCACCATCAACATACATGGTATAATTATCATCTAATCCCATTAAATTTCCTTTCCATAGTCATTTAGCCTTTTCAGTGAATAGAAACTCACTTTTATACCTTTTTCAATTTAGTCCTTTTTGCTTAATTAACCATTTAAACTTCAAATTTTCTTAATGAGACTTTAACACGACTTTAAGATAATCTTGTAGACAATAAATAATTATTAAAATAATAATTCACTCGTCAGAATTGTGGTCCCAAAACCACTATTTCTAACACCACTAAAATTGGGTTGTTACACAGGCATGTCCATCTTTTAGTACATCTTTTACTTGGTCAAATTATCAACCTCATGACCCAAGTTGCATAGTCTTGCCATCCACATGAATTGATTTGTGTATGTCCATGTCCATGTTTCATTCACATTAATCATATATTCAATGGTCATCCTGCATAGTGAAAAGTCACATATTAATAAATTAACATGAAATAATATAAAATATGTACAAAAATCATGTAATTAAGCACAATTTCACATACTTTATAAATCCATACCCAATATTATTAAGTAAAGTTCACTTATTTTAATAACAATTACTCAATATGAACATATTTATTAAGTAAAAAGGTAGTAAAAATATATAGAAAAACCCTATATAATTTTGAGTTTACAGTTATGCATACAAAGGAAGTTAAGTGGCATGCTTAAGTCTGAGCATAAGTTTATTAAGTGTCTTTCCAATATGTATATAGTACGTTGATAGATAAAATAGAAATTGATGAAATTTTATTATCATGAATTGTATATGCAATCCATACAATTTACATCCACAACAGACTTAGTCATATTCATTGATAGAACTTGAACATAAACAAAAATTTTAAGTTACATCAATTATAAGGCGTAACACCCAATTATTGGATCCAGTTCATCGGGTCGAGTAGAGGGCATTACAGAGCTATTGGGACTTCTTCCTGATTATTCCTTTGTTGTTCTCGTGGCTTTTCAAACAATGAATTTTTTCGGGGTAAATTTATAACTGCGGGTGGATCGGTGTTCATGGCTGGACTGTAACACCCCTTACCCGTATTCGACGTCAGAACAAGGTATGAGGCATTACCGGACTTAAATATAAGGAAACATACAAAATCGAGACAAATTTTCATCCAAATTTAGAACTTTTCATTTATATTCACATCGTCCCTAAAACGAGCCTACGAGGCCCAAAACATGCATTAGAAACGGTTTGGGACTAAACCGAGAACTTTGGAAAATTTCATAATACTTAGAAAATTTTTCATGTTTTAAGACCACACATGTGGGTAGGCCATGTGGTCACACATGCCCGTGTCCCTAACCCATGTAACTCTCTCTTTGTCATCCAAGAACAAATTGAAGTCACACGGCCAAGGCACACGCCAGTGTGCTTAGGCCGTATGGTCGATTTAATTTTCATAGTTTTTCATAAAATAGGTGCAGACTTCACAAGCCCAAAGCACACCCCCGTGCTTGAGGCCGTGTCATCCGCACGGTTGAGACACACGCTCGTGTCTCTGCCTGTATGCTCAATTCTGAACATTCTGTTTTGCAACAATTAAGGTTTAGACGTTGGAACACACACCCATGGGGCAAGCTGTGTGTCATTACGGCCTAGACACACGCCCGTGTATCTACCCGTGTGGACAAAAAAAACAAGGCTATTTACGAAGCTATTTTCTCACCCTTCCATGCACAACTACATAACAAAACATAGCACCATTCCAAGTATATACATTCAACCAAATTAGCCATAACCAAGGCATCCACACATCATTCACATGCTACCATTTACCACATACAAACATCACATACTTATTAACTTCAATCATGCAAACTTCCAAACCCATGAAAACCTCATCATATGCATATATACTTAAATCAATATTAGCCAATTCCAATGGCCATTTACAAAATGAATTATCAACCAACATAAGCCAACACATTAGGCCAAATTAATGATGACATATAACAAAATAACCAAGTTTCTATACATGTCATAACTCAAAATGTTGAAATCATTGGTACCCAAAATATTAAGTTGATAGTGTGACAGGATCTCCGATAATCTCTAGGCTCGTAAAATGAAATCTATTCAATTTCATCAAGACCCAAGCCTAGCCAAACCTTTTTCATGCTTATAATATCCCACATTTTCCATTTAATTACACTTTTATACACATTTTGAAATCTTTTTACAAATAGGTCCTTTTGACATTTTCAACAAAAATCACTTAGCAAAAGTTGTTTATCTAACATTAAACTTGCATAATCTACTATTAGACATTAAAATACACAAATATCTAACATGGTTCAAACCCTATACCTCAATCATCTCTCAAATTAATGGTAGAAATAGATAGATCGAGTGATAACGACTTCAAAAATGTAAAAAGCATTAAAAACGAGTCAAGAATGGACTTACAATCGAGCTTGAAAAGTGGAAAAACCCTAGATATGTCCTCCTTCTAATTTTCAGCACCAAGGGAAGAAGATGGACTAAATTTTTAGCTTGATTTTTTTGGTTTCTAATTCTTTTAATTACCAAATGACCAAAATACTCTTTTCTCAAAACATTAAAATTCTCTTACCTCATGTATATTTTTGTCCACTAACTTAACAAATGGTCTAACTACCATCTAAGGACCTTCAATTTAAAATTTCATAGCAATTAGACACCTCTAGCATGTAGAACTCAACTTTTGCACTTTTTACAATTTAGTCCTTTTTGCTAAATTGAGTGCTTAAACGTCAAAATTTTCGAGCGAAATTTTTACAAAATTATTCTATAAAATTTTAGACCATGAAAATATAATAATAATAAATTTTCCTACGTCGGATTCATGGTCCGGAAACCACTGTTCCGATTAGGCCCAAAATCGGGCTGTTATATGGACGGTTACATCTAAGTAGTTGTTTTGGATTTGGGTAAGGTTCAATTGGAGTGCTGGAGCTTTAGTTCATACATGACCTAAAAAGAAATAAAAATAATTATACAAAAATTAAAAATTGTATCTATAGATCCTAACGTTCCTACTTATTTTATTAATTGTAAAAAATTTATTTTCAATATTTATTGTTGAAACCTCCCTGGCAACGACGCCAAAAACTTGACTGCCTATAAATGTGTTATCATTTATAGTTAAATATAACATAAGAAATATGAGAGATAAAAGCGGCGGTGTCCGCAAGTGCATGGGTCAAATTGTAATATAGTTTGTACAACAAAATACTTTGAGAGTATTCTGAAGATTGTACCTAATGGAGGATGGAATAAATAATGAAAATGCTTTTACAATAACAAGTCTAAGTAGTAATAATTAATTCCCATATTACGATGAACCATAAAATAGATAATGGGAATAAAAAGAAATAAATAAAGAAAAGAAATAAAGAAAGAAAGCTAAACAAATGAAATAAATCAATAAAACAATCAGAAAGATTAACTCGATTCATGATTTATAACTAACATCAAATTAGGGTTTTAGGGTGGATTAGCTATCGATTAACTAATTATTACCTCCTGGCCTCTAATTAACTAATTGATTAGTTGATACTCATTTTTCTCTCAACCTCACTTTCTCAACCAAGATAAATTATGATTTACTCGGTTTGACTTATCCCTCGACCTCGTCTAGCCTATGATAGCTTCCTAAGGTTGTCAAGCCTAGTGGTTTAAGCACACGTAATTCATACCAACTAATCCTTTTTAAGAAACCCTAAGTCCCTCGTTAATCACATCACCATCCACTCGTTAATCTCCATTAAGGTTTTAGCCACTCATGTTATTCATAATCGTAGCTTCAATTGAATAAATCATGTAAAGAACACAATTGATTCAAAAGAGAAAAGAGATTTGAATAATCGTGGATTTGATCTCGAATAGGGAATAGAGTTGTAAATCTTTTAATTGGAATAAGGAATTAAATCGAATGTAAAAGAAAATATAAATTGAATTACTTCAATTAAATAAATATAATCTTCAATCAAAACTGATTTCAAGAAGAGAAACAAAAGAGTTAAGAAAAACCAAAAAGAAAATAATCTAAATCTACTCCTAAATTATTAGGGTTTTTAAAGGAGTCTAGGATGACTTAGTTACATCAAACCCCTAATGTGTCTTCGACATGTTCTAGGTCTTTGTATAAGTTTCATTGCGCAGATGAAAATAACCTGATAAACTTGGGCAGTACATCGACGTACGCGCCACACCCCTTGCGTGGTGAGACACAACACCCAAACTCTACCTTGGTTGTTCACCTTGTGCCTTAACGTCTCGGGAAGCTTGTGCATCACTCAACGCTTGTTTCCACCTTAACTGGGCCATTATATCTTCACCTTACACACTCAATTAAACCAATTAGCATAACCTAAGGCCCGTGTCGGCCTATTGGGTCAGAACACCGACAAAATGTGTTAAAAAGACACTTATTTTACTAACTTTTAATCTTATGACCTAAGTGCTGAAAACATAATATAAAATCCTAAATTGGTTATAAAATAAGCTCTTTAAGTGCGAAAATGACTCGAATTGGCTATTACATTTGACGATAGGTCAAATACCTACACACCTAATTCTTTGCTTGTCCTCAAGAAAACTACCCAAAATAAAATAAAAACAAAAAATAAACTAAAACTAAATACAGGAAATAAACAAGCAAAGGAAGAAAATGTACTTGAGCTAGTTTGATACAGACAATTAGATCTGAGCATCGACACTATGAAAATTTGCTTAAATAAATAACTCTAGCAAGAAAGTTAAATAATTCAAAGTTATTTACACCTAAATAGATTAGTTCACTAAAGTACAAAGTACACAAGTTAAAGAAAATTAAATATGGATATCTATCTAAATATGTATATGAATATAGTATTTATTTTTGCAGAGTATAGTAAGCTCAAATATTTTTTTCCTACTCAGTTTATTTTTATCCATGCTATGAACTCTAATGTAGTAACATTTCGTCGATAATCCATTTTGATTTTTTTATTTGTGCCAATACGATCAAGATTTTTGTCAGGCACTTTTTATAAGGGTTATACTAGTCATACTACGTTGTTTCAATAACCATGGATTTTACCGAGTATTTCTTTTTAATTCGAGCATCCTACACTTCTACAAACATAATTACCTTTTCGCATATACCTTTATCACTTGGCATATTTAATCTCTTGTGCCTATTTATAGTCTAATAAACTGAACTAAGTAGCCTACATATAAACTACCTAATTTTTTTAATTTCAGATTAAATTTACAATTTAAACAAACATCCTATATATATGATTCTAACCTATTACTTATATTTCTACAAGCTCAAGCACAAACATGCAATAAAAAACAAAAAACTACAAAAAGAAAATAAAATAACTGAAAAGAATTTTTTTTAAAAGTTTCCTAAGTCACCCCCAAATTTTATTCAGCATATTGTCCCTAATGTGCAATTAAAAGTATGAAATAAAGAGGTTACCCGATTGGCGTGATATGTGCAACTCAATTGGTGGGACTACTTCTTCTTTCGGTGTTGGCTCGCAATGGTAGTGCCGTAAAAAATTGTGAGGTTCCTACAAAGAAAAAACAACACATAAACATATATAGAGAGAGAATACTAAATCCTAGCTACTTAAAAACTATAGAAAAAGAATAAAGATCATCCCATATAAAAATTTAGTACAAAAATCCAAATATATAAAAATGTTCAAAATCAAACGGACTAATATTCCATCTCCTCCACTAGCTTCCAAAGTCTTCTTTTCTTCTTCTTGTCGTGATTACTTTTATTGGTTTCATTCGGAGTCAACACACAATTATTTTGCTTCCTTATTATTGCTTCCCTCTGATTATTATCTCTAGTAGTGTTGCCTTACATTGTAGTATGCCTACTGCTCGATATTGATCTCTCAATTGGTTTGTCGTATTCCCATTCGCGGTTGTGTCATTGAATGGTGGTGGGTATGGTGTCATCCACAGAGTAGTTTTATGCCATACCTTTTAGCATAGCCTTCCGCAATTTGCTTGATGTAGGAAATACCCTACACCGTATATTCAAGATGTTCTTGAATGTCATCTTCCCTTAATGTTGCTTGCTCTTCTTTGTTGTTGATAGCATGCCATTGATTTGTGGGCTCTATGGTCTTGAAGCTGTTTTCTCTAGGGGGTGGCCATGGCAATTGAAAATCTTTAATTCCATATTTCTCAACTGCTCGGGTTGCTAACTTCCTACATTCTTGATTGCACGCAACTTGATATTCCAAGTGTTGTTGTATTTGCACAGTCATTTCTTCCAATGTCTACTTTTTTTATTGTGATACACTACTTCTTGCTTGTCTTATGTCTATGTTTGGTTTGAATGGTTCGGAGTTTCCATCTATGCTTCGTCTTGCTGCCATTCAGTATTATTTCGCAAATAATTGGTTTAACCTCAATAGGTGAAGATTGTTATATTCAGGAGAATATTTGAGGTTGGTGGCTTGGAGCGGGTTGGTTGTTGATAAAAACATTATATAAAAATGTTCCAGGGTTGAATTTGTTATGCAAACTTGGGAGATATCTATGAAAATCTCGTCAAACCAAGATCGGAAGGTTTTCAAAATTGGCTTACGTGTCGCGCTACAAAGAAGGTATGGCGCAACAAGATGCAGTTATTCCCCTATTTGCATTGAATTTGAGGTTGTGTCATGCCATAGGTAGGATATGGCATGACACAGCTTCGATTTGGCCTCTTCGGATCTTGTAGGTGGTCCCCAATTTCCGTACATACACCTTAATAACATCTAGCTCCTCCATTGTCATCGAAAACCTAGTTTCTTCTACTTTTGGCATAAAATGCACATCTAATTCCTACTTCTAATGAATCAAAAACAAAATAATATACAGTATGTACAAATTAATTAAAGTTCGATGGTTAAAAATTTATGTTGTGCTATTGAACTTGTTTGG
Organism: Gossypium hirsutum; assembly: GCF_007990345.1. NCBI lineage: Eukaryota > Viridiplantae > Streptophyta > Magnoliopsida > Malvales > Malvaceae > Gossypium > Gossypium hirsutum. The sequence continues at coordinate 27,708,763 of NC_053426.1, read as the reverse complement.
CGATTTCTTGAACTTCACCATCGACTTTAGCTGTCGATCTCGCCCATCTCAGTCCTTCCAATTGATCCTTCCTCCACTGGAGTCTTACCATTTGTCACATTCCTTCTTAATTCAGTTTCCTACACTAACACAACTAAAGCGATACTTCAATCAAGTTGCACATGATTACCAGATATGTTACATTGTCTATTAGATTATTTCTAATCAAGTTGCACATGATTGGTGAGTAAGAACGAATTTGACTTTTATTTTCATATCTTAGACATAATAATGCATTTGTAATATTCAATATTCTAATTATTATTGTTTCAATAGTTTGTAAAATATTAAATATTGTCAAACTGAATTCATGGCCCTTGTTTAAGAGTATTGGATAAATTTACTTCTTCTTAAAAAAAAGTTTAAATGACATAATTATGTTTATATATTTTATAGGGAATGAAGAAAATAATATATATGAAAATAAGAAAAGAAAATGCACTTATGAACATTACTTGTATTCCATCGGTTAGTTGTTTTTATACAAGTTTACATAATCTAAATAAGGAAATAAAACCAAATAAAATAAAATCTAATTCTAGAATTAAGCCTAAGAGTTTGTAATAATATTTTCTTTAAGAAAATAAATTAAGCTTTTTTTTTCTCTTGTATTTTGTGTACGTCATTTTACATGTGATATCAAATTTAACCAGACATTTTATTATATTACAACTAATTATTTTTTGATTATACACATTATACATACATATCCATATATGCATGTGTACTTAGTTTTCTATCCTTTCCTTTCATTTTTTTTCTTATTTTATAATGTATGGCATGATAATAAATTAAACCTTTAATTATACTGATTAAAAATGAAGTTGAATCAACTGCTAGCTTAATTATATAATGAGAAATCGTGTTTACGTTAATTAAACTATGAGAAAGCATTTATACATTAATTATATTATGAAAAAGTGTATGTTTACATTAACTATACTATGAAAATATGTTAACATTAACTATAAAATGGTAAGAAAAAAAATAAAGAAAAAAAAATCACTAATTTCATCCATAAAGACATCTTATTGATAGGACTTAATTGAAACCCCAACATCATCTTGTTTTGAGAACACCAGAAGAGTGAAAAGAAATTCTCAGCAAACTGTTTTGAGAACGGAAGTTTTGACCATTTTTGAAGCAAGAAAAACCGGACAAATGTGTGTTGTCGTATGTACCAAGAAAAAGAAATGGCTAAAAAACTGCTGATGCTGACAAGGAAAGACAAGGAGAAGATTATTACTCAATGAAGTGAGCAAATCCAAACTAAGCATGGATTCATTTTGTTTCTGGTTTTTTCATAACGTTGTAAATTCTTTAGAGTCTGCAAAGATTATGATTGCTAATCAGAAAAATCAACTTTTGAATTGATTGATTAGTTGCCCACTTATTCCTGACAGAAACCAAGCAATGGCTTCGAAAAACTTACACTACGTATTATTGGTGGACAACGTAAGATTTTCTGTTTTCGAATTTATTCTACGACAAAACATATGTCGCACATGTACACATATTTGTTCTTTTCACAAAACCTTTCACTTGAACATAGAAGCTGGTTGGCTAGGCTGGAAACAGGACGTGATTGATACTTAGAGAAACATAAATAAAATAAAAATAAGAATAGTTAAAAACTCAGACCCACGTTATAAACCACAGAAAACGTACCCTATGTAGTTTTCATGGATATAGAGCGTAGACAGTAGGAAGCTCATATATTCTATATATATTCTATATAATATACACATTTATGCACAGTATTCTTGTGACTTTGACGTACCATTTATCTTAACAGCATCTAGTTAAGCTTAGCTTAGTTTAGCTTTAAAATTTACATGCACCATGGGGATTGCAAAGCGTCCCAACCAGTTGCTTCCATAAGGTTGCTAGCGAAACTGCCTGGATCACCCATCATTGGAAATTCCAAAGACATAGCAGTTTCAGCCCAAATGGAGTCGTCTAAAAGAGGCAAGTTGGCGTTCATATTTTCCCAGAACCCCTCAATTCCATCTTCTGTAATCTGTCCAAACTTTGCGTCCACGTTCCCTTGAAGATCAATGTTCTCGATGGGGAAAGAAGGCGTTACTGAAGAGTCATTGTTGTACACTGTTATTGGTGTCATGTCATTCACCCTAATAGTTGGGTTATTTGATGAACTGATCATACTCATACCTGAATTGCTCACGTTTTGGGGTTGGTAATTCACCATCGGAGCCATCTGAGGATTAGCTGCTGAAGAAGGTTGAGACTGAGGGTTGTTGGCACATAATTCAGGCAAATTGAGCTTGGCATCCGAGCCATAGAGTTTGCGTGCGGCAGCATCGTAAGCCATTGCTGCTTCATGAGAAGTGTCGAAAGTTCCAAGCCAAAGACGAGCACCACGATTCGGTTCACGAATTTCAGCAACCCATTTACCCCAAGTTCTCTGCCTCACACCTTTGTAAGTGCAGAGAGCGTTTTCTGGACCACCTTTTCCTCTCATGCACCCTTTTCTCGAGCTTGCTTGTGCTGGCTTCCTCGCTTGTTTTCTTTCTCCAAAGCCACCACCCGTCATTGATGTTGACATTGTTCCAACAGGGAACCTGGGGGGAAGTAAGGAAAAGGTGAAGAAAGAAAGTGATTGATAACTGATAAGCACATTGGGGTTAATGGTATTTATATGATAGAAAAGGGGAGATAAGAGCTCCAATGGGGGTGATTAAGCTTGCCCGAAACGTGTCTTAAGATGGGTTTGGCATGGAAACCCTGTTAGCTCGTGTCGACAGCAAAGCTCACTGCCATTTCTCATAGACACACTTGGCCAGGGCTCTTGTCTGTACACAAGCTCATGTGGCAAACACTGAAGAAAAAAAGAAATGGAAAAAGTAGTTGGATTTAGGAAATTCTGGAGGAGAGAAAAGAGGAAATGGATAATGGATAATGGATAATGGATAATGGTGAATTTAACAACAGTGAACGGCGTGATCGGTTGGAGATAAGAACAATTCTTTCTGAAGTTAATTAAAGTCAATCACTATAAACACAGACTGATTAATTAATTTTTAAATTCATTTAAATTAATTAAACTTATTAATTAATTAATCAAAATAATTTTTTTAAAAAAATCATATATAAGTTATATAAAATAAAACTCGAACCCCAACCCTAAAAAAAACTAAAAACAGAGAAACGATGGGAGGGTTATAAAGGTCACATCTGACTTGGTACACTGAATGTGATTTGGAAGGTCAAAGTGAAAGTGTGATACTCAACTGGGGTCCATTCTGCTATAACTTCGTACACTGAATGTTTCCGAGTTGAAAGGACTCAGGGTGCCAACTCGATTGTCTCCACTCTATTCCATGTGTGTAAAGTAGGTAACGCATTCACAAGTAGAGTAAAACAAAATCTTGCAAACAAGTAAGTTGGAGGCACAGCCCTTTCGAGGCTATAAAAAGTTGTATAGGCCAATATTATCATTATGTATGTATGGAAGAGTAGCCAGGCATGGAGACCATATTTCAAATGAAAATCCAACTATAGGAACCCAACAACTCATCTCTTAAGTCCAATATTGCAGGGCCCTAGATTTAGCTGAAGTACAGCAGGTTAAACTGCAAACTTGGCCCTCTTTGGGTTACCATGCCACAGACTTTTTGTGCTGCTGTTACATTTAACAGGAAAGAAAAGAAATGGCAGTAAAATATAAAGGCAGAAGTAAAAATTCTATACCGCAAGTTAAATTATATATATATTTTTACTGAAAAATGAATCTCTATATATTAAATTAAGAAGTAAGCAATCATTTTTATTAAAAATTTCATCTTTAAAGTTGGTGTGCCGATAGAATAATTAAACAATGACATGTGACTTGTCATATGTGCATCATGCTAACATACAAAGACTAATTTTTACCGTAAAAACAATTAAAAATTTTAACACATGATAGATTTACTTTTGTTATCTAACTTATAAATACTAATTCACTCATTTTCTCAATAAAATAAAATATAATCTAACTTCTTACTTAAAAAACTCTTATACTTTTACCTAAAAGCAAATGATGGCAACCCAATTAACAAATTAAAAGTTTCATTTATAGAATGTATGGGATAATCCTAAAACCTATTAACTATCTTATTATTAGTTCAAGTTTCAGAGTCACGGCCTTTTTCAGTTTTTTATATATATGATCTGCAAGTCTCTCTTATCTTCATTAGGTAGAAGTCCAAACCCAACACAGAGGAATATCACATCAATACAACTAAACCGTGAATTAACCTTTCTATTATTAAAAACATCATTTAGTATGTATTATATAAAAAGAAATGAGATAACATGAAATTTTAACAATTATTTTAAATATATTTAAATCGTAAAATTATATTTTTTTTCTAACGTGATATTTTTTTTATAAGTGGTACTAAAATTATTTTTATGTTATTTGTTTTACATTAAAATATTATATATATTAAAAATCTAGACTGCTATATAATATAAACTTTAAAAAATATTTGTCATTACTTTTACTTTTTTTTCTTTTACATTATTTTTTCCTTTTATAATGTTTGATTATTTTTTCCTTTTATAATGTTTGATAATATCAGTAATGCTCGAAATTTGCCTTCTCGAAGTTAAGATGTTGGTGATTTATTCTCTTTTCAAACTTTACTGCCCGCTTACTAGACCTAAGGAAATTAAAAAATTTATTTCATCAATCAAAATTAATGTTTTCAAAACCCCTCTGGACTAGCTATTTGGATGGAGAATCAATGGAGATATCAGTTTTGAGATATGGATTGAATTGATTAATCCACAAATTGATGCAGATTTGTTTAACCCAACTAAAAAAAATCATTTGAAATGGTTTTCTCTATTTGAATTATTTTTATTTTTATAATTTTTAATAACACGAACTAATCAAACCAAAAATTAGTGGCATGACAGGTTCAACTATCAATCTGGTTCTGAAAACCTTGATCAAAATCATGAAGTCTAAAAAGCTTACGCTTGTAGAAGAAACCTACTATTAGAGGAAAAATAATTGAAAAAATATAAAGTAAAAAAGATATATATATATACTATTTATAAATCCCTTTATTGAGTTGGTGTCACCTATCAACTGGTTCCCAACGCAGTTATTATGCACACTTTATTAGCTCCATCAATTGTATATATTAATAATGTTGTTGATTAAGATGGTATCACAAATTAACTTGACACTAGCTTACTATTGATGACAACACCATGATAAATAATTGTATTCATTTAATAATCTTAATTTGATATATTCAATATGTTTAAATTTATTTTAATTACAATTTAATCTAAATTTTTATTTTAATATCGTACATATTTCATGTGTTATTATTAATTAGTTTCAAATTAGACATTTCATTAATTATTATATGTTATTTTAAACATAGACATGTGTTTTAAATACATGGTTTTCACACGCATATGCATGTAATAAAGTTTCTAATATTTGTAAAAAGAAAATAATATTTTTTATCTTTTTTTGTCACATGATAATTTTTAATTATAGGTACCATTTGCGACAAAATTTTTTTTATTTAGGTGCCAAAATGAAAATAAAACCGTAGTTTAAATATCAATTTATAAGTTAAGTCTTCAAAAAATGACATATTTTTTTATTAGAGGTTTAACTTTAAATTTTAGTCTAACATTTTTTAATAATATAAAAATCGAAATTGAGATATTTAATAATATAACAAACTTATTTATTTTTTAAATTGTAAAAAATTATTTAAAATAATAAATATTAATTTTATTAAAAAAATTTATTTTTTAAATGGTTAATACAGAGGTATTTAAACTTACCTATTATATAAAATTTTTTTGACATAATTGATCCTAAATTTAAAAATCATAATTCAACTTGATACTTTTTCTATATACCTAATTAACATTATTAAATATGTTGACATGATATTAATAATTAATAATATGATATCATGTGGTAAGCTCACATTGTGACACGTGATAAAATAAAATAAAACTTTTATACCACATATCAAAATATGATCATTTCTTATTATGCTATTCGTAACATATATTAATAACTTCAGTAAAGTAAACATTGGCTTACTATTTTGAAATGTTAGTAGGAATAAAGTGAAAGAAAAAAATGAACAATGAAGTACAAAATAACAAAGTACATCCATATATTTATATTTTAATTGTTGTGGGTTATAATAAAAAGGATAAGAGTTTTCCCCCGACCAATCCGTGGTGTGGATAATAATCATCTGCAGTAGGCAGGCATGGCCAAATACACTTACGCACAAGTCAAGCACTGTAAAGCATCATAATTTGGGCTTTATAAGCCTGACTTTTGAGAGAGTGAGGAATCGGAGGGAAAGCAATGGCGGAAGAGGGACAATTAATCAACTGCCAGACTTTTGCTTCATGGAACGAGCAGCTCCATACAGCAAACGCCTCCATGAAACTGGTAGAATTTTACTTTTCTCTCTCAATTCCCAAAATTTTGAGAAACTGGGTTTTCGTCACTTGGTTCGCTTTTACCTTTTGTTTGTTTGAATTTGATTCCCCCCCCCCGGGGATTCCCAGAGGTAATGCACTGAATTAAGCGAAAAAAATTTGGGTTAAATAGTGAAATTGATTGTTTACGTGATTCAATCATTGATGGGCTTGAAATCAGATGTCAAATTTACTGTTACTTGCTAGGAGTTTATTACTGCGATTTATATATTGTTCTTTGCACGATATCGTTTCTTTAGCGTAGTTATTGCTTGCATTAAAAGATTAGTCATTGGGATTCCCTTTTTACCTACTTGTTCTTAAAAAAAGATTTCCCTGGTTAGGCGGTGGTAAGTTTCACAGCTTCATGGTGCGGGCCATGCCTTTTCATTACACCCGTCGTTGTAGAGCTTGCTAAGAAGCTGCCTGATGTCATATTCTTGAAGGTGGATGCGGATGACTTGAAGGTAAGATCTCTTAAAAGCCTTTGCTAATTATAGTTTGTAATATAGCTTTTGATTTATATTAACTTCACGACACGCTCATGTATTTTGCAGACCGTGACTCAAGATTTTGCCGTGGAGGCATTGCCTACTTTTATCTTTATGAAACAAGGCAAAATAGTTGACAAAGTTGTGGGGGCAAGGAAAGATGATTTGCAGCAGAAAATAACCTTACATATGTTGAAAGCATGAATCAACTTCAATTACTCTTTGAATTCTGTAAGCTGTTTCTGAAACTAGAATTTAACTTATAGATCTTATACATATCTGTCTCTCGGATACTAAAATTATGTTCTTGTATGTCTTGTTCGATACCTTCATTATGTGCTTGTATTTCCTTGTATGAACATCAAACTCGAAATTGCTTGTATATTCCTACTACACCAATCTATTTATATGTTACAAATGGCTGTCATATAATCATGATTCGTATCTTAGTATTCTATCATGACAATGCTTTGCCTTTCTCAATTATTCAAACAAACTTCCCAATGTAACATCTGAAGACTTGCTTTTTATGTTTTGGTTTGTTATCATATCAAGTGAACCACCATAAGCCTTGAGGGACATTCTTTAGACTACAAGATCATGTAATAAATGGGGAATTCCATGCTTGCCTCGTTGGTTTCCTGGTTCCATGCAATGATACTCCACTGTCTTTGGTGGCCCCAAAGAAGAAGCCACTTTGTCGTTACCTCTCATATTGGTATCTCCAGACTGGGGAAAGATATTATTTTCATGATGTCTTAAACCAAGTGCAAGTTCACTTGACCACTAACCCAAAATAACACTGAATTCTGTTAAATCATACATGGTAATCACCAGCAATAAGTGTGCCATGAGCATGCTGACTGGAAGGGATTACTTAATCTGGATAAGGATTATTGCTATCCACGTTACTCCTCTGGTCAACCTGTAATTTATCCCACTAGGTGAGCCAGTATCTCCTGCAGCAATATGTTAAGACATTGCTCTCTTGCAATGGCTTGTACATTTCTACATCAGGGATTTGATCAGGTTTGCTGTGTCCAACCTGTCCTGGTTGAACATTATCAGCATCAGCAACTTCAGATGTCATACACTCTTACAATTCTTCTCATCTTTCCTCGGATGTTGAAGAATTTTCCCTAGTTGTTTTGGTCGTGATTTCTAAGGAAATTTTGATGGGTGGGTCTATTTTACCAAATTCTTTGTACTTCTCTTCGATCATGATTGTTAGTCGATTATTGGATACCAAAATTAACAATGCATGTCAATGATACTAGTGATTTATAGGTCAGGCAATTGCACTTCATCTCTTTACTCGGCAATGGCACTTGAACTTGGGTGTGAATAGTGGATAACGACATGTATCCGCACGTTTTTCTAAATTTTTCCATGTATTTAGAGGATTTTTGAATTTTTCATATTTGTGTGACATATATGAGTTTTGAACACAAGGACTTCAAAAAATTATTTGATTCGAGGTGTAAAATGTAAGTTAAAAAAACCTTGTTTACCTCGCATCGAAAAGAATTTTATTTTTATTTAATTTATAATTAATTTTAATATTTTATGATATAAAACAAATATTTTATATTTAAAATCGTGAAAATAACTTAAATGTTCTATATATAAAATATGTTTCACAAAAATATCATATAAAAGTTTATTGATTATTTTTATTTCTTTAAAATTATTGTCAAATAATATTCAAAATTTATGAAGCAAAGCTTATTTTGTTAAAACAAGTCTAAAAATTCAATGTCAAATTTTAAAATGGAAAAAAAGAGAAATAAATTAAATTAAATTATGATGAACATTTCTTGAATTCCAAAACAAACCCGATCAAACCGAACCAATATCACTCCTATCTTAAAGTCTCTTTTTAACTATTTTCTACCTTGTAGCGCTTTTGAAGCATTAGTCCAGTCCAGTCCAGTCCGTACAACTTGCCACAAGTGGACACCGACAATTGGCACTGTTTGTGGGAATCTGAGAAAAAAGTCATGGGTTCTCCTTTCAAGCAACCTAGCCAACTAGTTTCCTCAACCACATTTATCTCACCCTCACAGTGAATTACAATTTTCGAACTGAAGTCGTTAACCCTTGCAATATGTCTCTTTTAATATCTCACAAGCCTACTCCATTAGTTGGGTGCAACCTGGCCATTGCCAAAACATCTTAAGCACAAAGCTCTCCTTTGCTATTCATCTAACTAGCGGAGACAGTCGCTTGAATCAGCGTAAGAGTTCCAATAATAGTCACCTTTAGCTTTGCAACAATCAGAACTGTATCTCTATTAGTCATGTTTGGCCATTGGATGTGTACAATTTTCCCAAAATCTTTCTCCATCATTAAGATCAACGCCACCATCTACATTTCAGCAACTAGATCACCACTTTCATTGTGCATCTTATTTCCAACTCCTCTCGAGTGTTTTTACTGCGCAACAAATTATCTTGGAAAAAACCCAAAAGCAGTTGAAAAAGGTCTTTGAAAAATTAAAAAGATCAGCAAAAGAATGCACATAGACCTTCCAAAAATGTTGATGCATGCGTCAAGGTCCAACTCTAAGCCCAACCATATGGAAAACTCAATTTACCATAAGGTTCAATCAATCGTTCGAGATCCAAGTAGATTCGAGCAACAATGAACTTGTTCTTGCAAAAATTTGTGTTAAATGGACTTCAAAAGCTTCAAGGAGATGAGTTCCAACTTACGACAATTAAGATTTCGAATCTTGGTTTCAAGAAAATCAAGAAACAACTCTTGGTTTGATATTGGTAGATTTGAAGAATTTGTCACACCCGACTTTTTAATCAAGACTTGGTCATATTGGACTGGAGACCCTGAGTTATTTTATATATTTCAGTTTGATCCTATGACATCCTATTTGTTCCAAATTGTAAAACTTGGAGGCTAAATTGGGCATTAGTGAGGATTGTCAAATTTTCTAAGAGACCTGTTGAGGAATAATAGCTTGTTTCTAATATTTTATATTAAATCGGGTTAGTGCTTGCATGGAAAGTGTTGAACGATCAATATGAGAGTGGCTATATAAGGGGGGAAGGAAAATGGAGAACAAATATTCTTTTTCCTTTTTTCCTTTTTTTTTCCTTCTTCCAACTTTTTCTCAACTATCATTTTCTTTCTGGATATTTTGGGACTAGGGATAGAGGAATAAAGGGATTGAGCTGCATGAGGGTGAAAAATAGCAATTTAGCTTGATCAAATGCGAAATTTGTGAACTGGTAACATTCCTACACTCTTTTGTATATTTTTTTTATTTTGAATGAAAGAAATAAACTTTGGATATCCGGTTAAATGTTGGTTGTAAGGAAAAGAAGCATGTTAAGTAGAGAATTTACCATGCATGTTGTCAGAGCTCGATTATCATACTTGTAAATGTCTCATGGTCAATCCCATATGATTGTTATTGTTTAGCCAATGAAGACGAAAAGGTACTAGACAACAAGGGGAAAGGCAAGCTAGTAGGTGATGTGTCCTTGAGGTATTATGTCAGTGAGTTCTTAAACTCAAATATTTAGTGTTTGCCTTACATACCTTGTTACTGTGTTGTTTTGGTTGTGTGTTATGCTTACAAGGATGTGATACCTTGTCGTGGTAAAGTTACCAAAATTGTTGATGTATATTATGAGATAAGGTGCATGTTGTTGTGAGCTCAAATTTTGGTGTATGGTGATTTCTAAATTTTCTGCTAGTTACATTGCATGTTTATGGTTTTGATGAGATTTTTGGAGCAATGTTGATGCATCCTAAGTTGGTGTGCAAATACATACTCCTGTTGTAAGCATAAATTGTTGTATTGATAAGTAGTTTTTGGGTAAATTACTAATGATTACGATATATTGTTGAATTCTTGATATGTGTTATTTTAATGAAAATAGTTGAAATGAGGTGTATGGAGGGATGTAATGATAGATAAATGAATAAGAATATATTATGTTGTGCACTTTGTGCCACATGTTATTTGGCTTTGCGAAGGTTCAGTTGGACTGTACGAAGATTTATGCGCGCAAGTATGTGATGACCCTATGAGGGTTTTCCTTAAGTATGAGACTCTATGGAGTCTAAGGTTTAAAGACTCATGTATGTAATACCCCTAACTCACATCCGTCACCGGAATAGGGCTACAATATGTTACAGGAGTTTACAAAATAATTACACATAATTCCACTATTTACTTATGTTCATATCAAAGTTGTCCACTCAAGTCATAGTCACTAAATTATTTATATTTTGAGCTACAAAATTCTAAATTAAGATTCGCTTAATTTTTTTAAAACTAGACTCAAATATCTTTCTACCATAAAATTTTCAGAATTTATGGTTTAGCCAATAAGTACAGTAAAATCTTTAAATTTACTATTGTTCTGTTGTTTGACAGCGTTGATTTTCTTTACTAAAAATTAATTATCTCTTAGTACGGGGTTTGGATAATGCTCCGATTTGTTTCTCTTGAAAATATACTCATTAATAATTTAAACATATAAATTTTTAACCCCAAAGAATTTTTATATAATTTTTAATGATTTTCCAAAGTCAGAACAGGAGAATCCGAAATCATTCTGACCTTGTCTCACAAAAATTCAAATATCTCATAAAATGAAATTCTTTTGCTTACACCATTTCTTCTACGTAAAACTAGACTCAATAATATTTAATTTAATATTTTATTCAACCTCTAATTCAATTTCCAAAATGTTTGGTGAATTTTCAAAGTCGGACTACTGCTGCTATCCAAAACTGTTTTAGTGAAAAATGTTAATAACTAAGTTTATAACACCTTCACTTCCTTTCAATTAAACCTTATACATGCCATATAAACCTTAATATGCACAATAAAATTTATCAAAGTAATCTAGATAGTGTGCCCTGATGTGTTGATCCAATCCATCGATTTCACGTTAATCTACAAAGAACATTAAATACACAGGAGTAAGCTTACCACACATTAAATACATAGGTTGTAAAGATAAACCTTACCAAACATTCTACAGTAAATCATAAACCGCATAATTTACTATCATTTTCTGCCAATCACAATCACAATCAATACACATCACATGATTGAGCTCGATATTAACAACTATTCAATTTCTATCACTTTAGTTGACATGTCACTTACCATTTTTCGTCAAATTAGAGAACGTCTTACGGATTTGAATACGTCGTTTGCTTGATGCCACACATCACTTTAGTTTTGCACACACTTTTCCATGGCCTTTCCATGTCTTGCAAACTTGTCACTTTGTCATAGCTCAGCTATGGTCTTACACTTATACACATATAACTGCCATGGTTTAACCATGGACTTGCGTTCACTTGCACAATGTCATAACTTAGTATGGTCTTTTCACTGAAAAACCATACCTTCATTCCACATTTTGCCATGGACCGACCATGGACTTATCCGTCAATTCATCACTTGTCACTGAATGTACGTACTCAATCCTGCGTATCCCTTGATTTGAACTTTCAATTTGATTTTTACATTATTTCAATTTCATAATTCAATAGCAAAAATACAAATTATGAATATTATATCATTCTTAAATTAACAATTGAATATAAAAATTCAACCATATGAACTTACTTGGGCTAATCAGTAGAATTTGTAAAAATTTAGGGACTAGTTTGATATTTTCTCTTTTTTGCATTTAGCTTCGAATTCCCGATCTATAAAATAAATTTTTCCATTCATTAGCATCTAATTCAATACTAATTCACTACACAATTTATGCCCTTGAATTTTTGAAATTACACTTACCCCAAAATTTATAGTTTTTACAATTTAATCCCTACTCAATTAACACTTTAATTGAACTAATTTTTCCTCAAATAACACTTTATCTAATCATTTTTGGCTATTATACAGCCTTCGATATTCAAAATTTCAGTACAAAACCCCAATTTCTAGCTTTTTCACAATTAGGTCCTAAAAATCAATTTCTACTAAAATCACTTAATAAAATCATAGTATAATGAAATTAATGCTTCAAATCTATGATAATTCATCATAAACTTCTAGTACTCACTTATGGTAACTTTTAAAATCATTCATAGAATCGTTTTGGCTGAAGAAAAATGATGAAATCTCTAGATTTTTTAATTTTTTCTTTGTTTTATATGTTTAATTTGCAAAATTTCCAATTTTGCCCTTGTTTCTCCTTATTTTCTTCCTGATTTTCTTGCCCAAACCGTCCATCCTATATAATTTGGGTCAATTTCCTTTTAAATTCTTCCTGTTTAGTCACTTAAGCTATTTAGTCACAATTTAAAAAAAATTACACTATTTTCAATTTAGTCCTTTTCAATTAATTGACTATCCAAACGTTAAAATTTTCTAACGAAACTTTAATACTAACCCAATGACACTCCATAAATATTTAAAAAAATATTTATGGCTCAGCTTATGAATTTGAGGTCTCGATACCTCGTTTTAGACCCAATTTACCTATTAAATTCTTTTTAAATCACAAAATTCACTAATTCAAAAATTCTTCTAAATTCACACTTGAACCATAATTATTGATTTATTAAATTTTCAAACTTACTTGTCGGATTTAGTGATCCCAAATCACTATTTCCAAACACCACTAAAAATTGGGCTGATACAATGTATGTATGCGAGTCTCATGGCCATGGGCATAGGCAAATTATGACAGTCCGCTGGACTTGTCTTCATGATTGATTCAATCATGCATTAAATGCCTCTGGTATCGATACTTTTTGTTGCAGGTGAATTTAATGATCTGGTATTTTAATCCCTAGCGACTCTATTTATTTTTTCACAATCACAACGGTTGGAAATGAATTAGAGGATACATATATATATATATATATTAGCTTCTAAAGATCTACAACAACAAAAAAGAATACTTAAGCTTAAATGTCAATCAAAACAACCTTTGTGCCATATATTTTCATATTTTCTTTTCAAACACTTGTGAGCCTTATTTGTATTCTTTTGCTCAAGTGTTTTTCACTGTAATTGAGCTTAATTTGCAAACATACCAATATTGTAAGGACTATTTCTTTGTTTGTTTCTTCGTATCCTTTTGAAATGATTTGTATTTTAAGATTTAGGTAGAGATCTTAAGAGAGTGTAAGATTAAACCTTGTCCTCAAAGGTTGAACAAATTAGTGAATTTGGAAAAATACTTAGTTGAGGAAAGCTAATATAACAGCTCGTTTTTGGTAAAATTGGAACAATGGATTTGAGACCACAAATTTGATTCCAGAAAGAAAATTTATTTTAATATTATTTTATGATCTACGATATGATAATAATGTCGTATGAAAATTTTATAAAGAAATTTTACTGATTATATGTTTAATTTGATAAAGGACCAAATTGCACAAAGTGTAAAAGTTGAATTCTAATAGCTAAAGGGATTAAATAGCTATGGAATTCAAAATTTGAGGTCCTTAAATGGTAAATAGACCATTAAAAATGCTTAGTTGTTGAGGATGATGATTCATCCATGGAAAATAAAATAATGAAAAGGATGATATTGGAAAGTGAAATAATAAAAGATGATAAATGATAAAAAAATGAAAATATCATCAATTTTATCATCTTCTTCCCCAAAAATATATGGAAACCTTAGGAAAGAGAAAGTAAGCTTTCTTGGCTTAATTGGGTAAGTAATATTGTCCTATTTTTAGTAATTTTTATATTTCCGAGATCGGAATAGCTTAATCTATCTATTTTGGGGATTATTTTCTAAAGATATCAAAGTATAGAAATTTTTCCATGGATGTAAATGTTGAAATTTTGAAATTTATGGTATAAAATGAAAGGTTGTTGATAGGTAAACAACTTTTGTAAAGTAAATTTTGATGAAATTATGATTTTAAGACTAAATTGTAAAGTTGTAAAATTCAAGGAAAAAATTTAAATTTTTTGAAATGCATGGGCTGTAAATTTTTATATGTAAAATTCGGCTAGGCTTGGAATATAATTAAATTGCATGAATTTCATTTTCCGAGCCTAGAGACAAAATTGTTATTAAGTAAAAGTTTAGGGGCAAAATGGTAATTTTGCCTAAGATGTGAATTGGATTGAATTGAGTATGAATTGTATTAAATTGATGTTAAATTTACATGTATAGATCTAGATGAATTGTATTAAATTGATGTTAAATTTACACGTATAGATCTGGATAGACCAAATTCGGAGTTAGAGCGAGGAAAAGAGAAAGTGTCGAATTAGTAGATTTTACATACACAAATATTTATTGAGGTAAGTTTGTATAACTAAATTGTGTTTATTTTTATGCTTTAATTGAGTGTGGTATGTGTTTATATGAATTATATAAATGTTAAAAATGTATGATATAATCACATGGCCGTTAATGTTTAGAAAATGATAAGTTCCACTTGAATAATGAAATTCGATGGATACATGATTTCCCGTATTAAATGTGGTTCTACATATGTTGCGGATAGAATATAGCTTGGACGAGCAGTCCTGTTATAAGCCCTCTCGAGCATCCTGTTATATAATTCCTGCAAGCATCCTGATCGGTAGTGATTCTACATGTGTTGCGCACTACCACAACTTTTTGTGAGCGTCTTGTTACATGATTCGATCGGTTATGATCCAACATTTATTGCAAACACAAACGTAGCTCTTAGTGAGCATCCTGATATAGGCTCTTATGAGCTTCCTGACATGGCTCACTTGAACTTCCTGTTATGCTATCCGGAGCTCCTGTTACATGGCTCTTTGTGAGCTTCCTGATAGGCTCTTTGTGAGTTTCCTGATTAAAAGTTATTTGTGATCTTTTTGTTATAGACTCTTATGAGTTTCTTGGTATAGCCCGGATAAGCTTCCTATTGCATGACTCACATAAGCATCCTGATATATGGCTCGGGAGTGTGCTTCCTGATTATGTGCCTTTATGGGTACCCTTGAATATGAATTGACGGTTTCTGATTTGTACACTTCGAGTGTACTACATGTGTATCCGTCGATATTTCAAATAAATTCAATAGGTAAAATCCTGACATGAGAAAATATGAACATGAAATGAATTATTACATGTATCTGCCTGAAATACATGAAAACGATGATACATGATATATAGGGGTGAGCATTCGATCGAGTCGAGTCGGATCGAGTAAAAAAATTTTGAGTTAGTCGAGTTAACGAATCCAATTTTAGCAACCGAACTCAATTTGAATTTTTTTTCCAATCGAATCAAATGGAGTCAAAAAAGTCTGAGTCAAGTTAAGTCTAATTAATGAATCCTATTATTTGTACTCAATGTTGCGCTTACATGAACCGATTATTTAACTAGGAAACGAAGTATAAAATTATTTAACAACATAAACAATATAATGGTTTTGCCTTTTAACTTAATTAGTAAACATTTATCAAAACAACATAGTTTTACCTTTTAACTTAATGGTTTTAACTTTTAACTTTAGAAAAGGTAAACATTTATCAAAATGATGTAGTTTTGCCTTTTCTTATTCGGATTTTCGGATAACTCGAATTGTGTAATTCACATTTGATTTAAACCGAAAAACTTATTTTTTTATTCGAGTTGACCCAAATAACTTGATTAACTCAAATAACTCGAACTATTTAATTCAAAATTTGAAAATTTTATCGAGTTTTTCAAATCGAATCGGATTTTTCTCACCCCTAATGATATATGGAAGTATGAAATGGTGATATATGAACATGGAACTTGTTTGATGAATATGTTCATCTAAGATTATAGATTTGTACACTTCGAGTGTATTTCCTGGGTTTCTATTGATATTTTAATTGATTTAATGAGCAAAAATCCTAACATGAAATAATTTGAACTTGAGACAAAATATTATAAAAATGTACTTGAAATACATGGGTATGAATTATATATATTATTTGAATTCATGATGTGGAAAGTATATGTATATGGGAATTTAGTTGTTATTGAGCCCATACATGATTCTTGATGTTTATATGAGATAGTATGACTTAGAAATGAACTATTACCTGTATGTACATGAAGTACATGGAAATGATATTACCTGATATAATGATGCATGAATTTGTTGTTACATGAATGTGGATCATGCTTAATGACTTTGTTCATCCATGATTAATGACTATTAAATGTGATTACTTGGCTAACATGATGAGGATATGTGTTTAGGCTTGTGATAAAATTGGTTGATAGTGCCTTGCATGTTTATTTTGAACATAAATATATGGTAAGTTATTTACCATGTTATACGAACTTTCTAAGCATTTCATGCTTACTCTATTTTATTTTCCCTTATTCTATAGTAATTTGGAAGCTTGTTAGATTGAAAGCATCGGTGGAGATCACTCACACTATCCATCGGCCCATCTTGGTATATATGGTAAATTAATTATGATTATAATGGCATGTATAGATTAATTAGCCAATGTTGGCATGTAAATGTTTGGGTTATAACTAGCCATTAGAATGGCGTATGATGAACATGTTTTGATATGTATAAATGAGGCTATAACATGTTTGGTGTGTGCTTAAATGATTGATTGATAGAAATCATGTTGAAATACTAAAAATGAATTCTAACATATTTGATAAAATATGATATAGGTGAATTTGATAAGTTATGTAAGTTTGTATATTTAATTACATGATGGTAAAGTGTCATTTGAGGTATTTAAGAGCACATTAGTTGTATGTGATGATATGTCATGCATGAGACTTGGTTTTGACTTGAATTAATTGTTTTAAAATGGCTTGTAAATATTTTTGAGTATTGGTGTAAGAGGAAGACCAATTGGGTGAGAAATGTGGCCTGGAAAATAGACTATTTTTTTCCACACGAGCAGAGACACGGACATGTGTCTCAGTCGTGTGTGACACACGGCCTAGCACATGGGCGTGTGATCTGGCCGTGTGCCCCTGCATCTTTAAAATGTCAAAACCGAATGTTCAGAATTGATCATATGGCCTAGCACACGGGCGTGTGGATTGGCTGTGCAACCCAAGTCAGAGAGTTACACGGTCTAAGACACGGGTGTGTGACCCCTATATTTAGGAAAAATTTTGAGATTTTACAAAAAAATTTCTAAGTACCCGGTTTAGTCCCAACTCATTTCTAATGCATGTTTTGGACCTCAAGGGTTCATATAATAGACTTTATGATTGATTTCAAACATGAATAATGTATGGTGTAGAATATCTGTTTATTTAATCTGTAGGTTCTGGTAATGCTCCGTAACCCTGTTTCAGTGACGGTTTCAGGTTAGGAGTGTTACATTTATTGGTTTCAGAGCTATGGTTTAGTTGGTTCTCGGACTGAACGTAGCATATGTGAAGTTTAGAAATGCATGTCATTATAAAACCTGTGGTAGTGTGATATCTCCCTACTCTGATGAGAATTGTTTTATTAATATATAGAGATGCTTTCCAGCCGAGCTAATTCTGATAATGCTAAAAGAAATACTCAAGTATCTGAGTAAAAATGTTACTTAAGATGAAACAGAACTCATAAAGATATGAAATAATTGTTTTATAATGAACATGTTGATGGAAAATGTTATGTTATACGTGTATATTTATAAAAGTTAAATTTTGAGGCTTTACAACCTCCACCCCCTCACCAATACAATTTTATATAATGATATTCACAAGATTTATATTAATTAAGCTCACAAGTGTTAAACTAAAGAGTTCAGTGGCTGAATGATTAATAATGCAGTCAGAGCTGAGAATGGGTTAGTAAGTAGAGACGGTTTTAAAAGAGATATCAGATTTTTTTGAAGATTATTTGGGATACGCAATATCACTATTAAGGAAGAAGTTATTCATGAGTAATCGACTTATTCAGGTATGGTATCTACAGAATGGATTAACCGAATTTTTTTCTGAATTGGTTCATTTAGTGAACTGAATAATGTGAGATTATTGATGATTTTATTAGTCAGTGGAATAGTGATGAAATTGCAAAGATATGTGAATGTAGTTGTTATAATTGGATATGTCACGGCGGTTTCCTCTGGTATTATATATATTCTCTGATGTTTAGAAATATATGTAACTGTTCATTTTCAGATGTGATTTTTATCACATAGAAAGGTTGGCTAATCATGATATTAAACGGAATTATTGTAAGTTTGGTTGATTCATGAGCGCTATTGCTTTAACTTTCTTTGGTTTTATTAATCAATTATGTTTGAGAAAAGACTTGATGATAAGATTCGTATGATACTATTTTCTACTTCAACTAGTTAAAGCTCTAAATTACAAATATGCAATTTACACTATCTCTATCACGATTGTTTTTAGTACGTATGAGTAACATTATTCTTCTGGACTTTCTTTGGGAAATAATCGATCTCTTTATCATTCAATATAGGTTGTATTTTCAGAAATTCTATATAGCTTCACATTATGGATTTTATTATCTCAGTATTTTTATCATTCTTATGGTCTAATCTTATTTATCAAACATGGTTTATTTGTAAAAGATATTCATTGGTTGGAGGTAATTACATTTATTACTGTTATAAACTCTGACTCGATTATGGGAGCTCGGTTATATGGATCTCAGATTATAGAAATTGTACTGTGACCCTGGTTGTTATTGGGACTACCATTGAAATTCTTGGCCATTAGTAGCACTATGGTTCTTAATATATCTGATGGTTGTGGCCTCGGAGTAATTCAAAGCTTCGGTGTTAAAAATTGAAATAGTTTTATTATATGATTCCTTTTTAATTTTTGTAGAAGGGTTTTCTATGATAGCTATACCAATGACACAGTTATTACGAAAAGAAGTAAGATTTGAATATTCTGATAAATGTCAACAAAGTTATGATCAGTTGAAAGCTCTGTGGACCGAAGCATCAATTCTGGTTCAGCCTGAAGCAGTTAAGGAATTTGTGAATTACAATGATACATCATTAAATGGTTTAGATTTTGTTTTGATGCACAAAGACAAAGTAATAGCCTATACTTCCAGACAGTTAAAAATCGTATGAGAATAATTACCCGATACATGATTTAGAATTGACAGCTATTGTATTTGTACTGAAAATTTGGCGACATTATCAGTTGGTGAAAAATGCTATATATTTATTGATCATAAAAGTTTAAATTATTTGATGTCACAAAAAGATTTGAATCTGAGACAGTATGGATAACTAGAACTGCTGAAAAATTATGATTTGATAATTGACTTTCATTTGGGAAAAGCAAGTGTAACTGTTGATGTTTTGAGCAGAAAATCTATGTTTGCCTTATAAGCAATGAATACCCGATTATTATTTCCTAACAATGGCTCAATTCTTAGCCGATTTTAAAGTTAAACCAATGTTTCTACAACAGAGCAATGAAGCTCAGAAAAAGTGATAATGAGTTACAAGTTAAACGGGTATAGAGTAAGTCAACTTCTAACTTAGAATTTTAGAATGGATCTGATAATTGTCTGTTATTCAGAGGTAGAGCCTATGTATTAAAGGATTCAAAGCTTGTACAGAAAAGTTTACACGATTGCTCACAATAGTACTATGTCTGTTCATCTGGGGAAATAATAAAATGCATAATGATTTAAAACAGATATACTGGTAGTCCGGAATGAAATGTGGTATTTCTAAAATTGTATTTAAATATTTAATATGTCAACAAGATAAAGTTGAATATCAGGTATTGATATCTTCAGAACTATTACAGCCAGTTATGGTACTGAAATAAAATGGAATAAAGTTACTATAGATTTTATATCGGGATTACCCCTATCTCTGAAAAAGAAAGATGTTACTTGGGTAATCGTTGACCGTTTGGTGAAGTCTGCATATTTATTCCTAGTATGAATGGATATCTCACTTAATAGATTGTCTGAATTATCTGTTTCTGAGATTGTCAAATTTCATGGTATGCCAGTTTCTATTATTTCTAATTGAGATTCACAATTCATATCCCTATTTTGAAATAAGTTACAAGTAGCTCTGGGAACGTGGTTACATTTTAGTACCACATTTCATCCTTAGATGGATGGTAAATCTGAATGTGTGATTTAGATTTTGAAGATATGTTTCGATACTGTATTTTAGAAGTTGAAGGAAATTGGAAAAGAAATAATTATTGTTAGTCGAATTCGCATATAATAACAGTTTCCATTCAAGTATTAAATGGCACCGTATGAAACTCTGTATGTTCATGAATATAAAACTCCATAATATTGAACTGAGCTTAGTGAGAAAAAGAATACATGGAGTTGATCTGATTTGTGAAACTGAAGAAAAAATGAAAATGATCCGAGATAGTTTAAAGGCAAGGCAACTTCTGATCGTTAGAGAATATTATGCGAATCTTAAACGAAAAGAAATAGAGTTCTGAGTTAGCGAAAAAAAGTTCTTGAAAATTTCATCATGGAAGAAAGTTCTTCGGTTTATCAGGCCATATGAGATCATTGAAAAGAATTGGACTTGTTACGTATAGATTGGAATTATTGTCAAAGCTTGATAGAATTCATAAATGTTATTTATGTGTATATGCTACGACGATATCGATCAGATCCGTCACATGTTATTTCTCTGATAGATATTGGAATTTTGCTTGACATGACTCACAGTGAGAGACTGATTGAAATTCTGTCATGTGAAGTAAAAGAACTGATATGATATAGAAGAAGAAATATTTGAACTCCACTACTGGTAAGATTTTCGATGACAAAAAATTTTAAGAGGGGAGAGTTGTAACAGCCTGTTTTCGATAAAATCGGAACAGTGGTTTCGGGACCACAAATTCGATTCCTAAAAGGAAATTTATTTTAATATTATTTTATGATCTAAGGTATGATAATAATGTCGTATGAAATTTTCATAAAGAAATTTTACTAATTATATGTTTAATTTTATAAAGGATCAAATTGCACAAAGTGTAAAAGTTGAGTTCTAATAGCTAAAGGGATTAAATAGCTATGGAATTTAAAATTTGAAGTCTTTAAATGGTAAATAAACCATTAAAAATGCTTAGTTGTTGAGGATGATGATTCATCCATGGAAAATAAAATAAAGAAAAAGATAAAATAGGAAAGTGAAATAATAAAAGATGATAAATGATAAAAAAATGAAAATATCATCAATTTTATCATCTTCTTCCCTAAAAATACATGGAAACCCTAGGAAAGAGAAAGCAAGCTTTCTTAACTTAATTGGGTAAGTAATCTTGTCTCGTTTTTAGTAGTTTTTATATTTTTGGGATCGAAATAGCTTAATCTATCTATTTTGGGATTAATTTCTAAAGATATCAAAGTATAGAAATTTTTCCATGGAAGTAAATGATGAAATTTTTAAATTTATGATAGAAAATGAAAGGTTGTTGATAGATAAACAACTTTTGTAAAGTGAATTTTGATGAAATTATGATTTTAGGACTAAATTGTAAAGTTGTAAAGTTGTAAAATTTAAGGAAAAATTTTGAATTTTATGAAATACATGGGCTATAAATTTTATATGTAAAATTTGGCTGGGCTTGGAATAAGGATTAAATTGCATGAATTTCATTTTTCGAGCCCAGGGACGAAATCGTCATTAATTAAAGGTTTAAGGGCAATGGTAATTTTGCCTAAGATGTTAATTGGACTAAATTGAGTATAAATTGTATTAAATTGATGTTAAATTTAATCGTATAGATCTAGATAGACCAAATTCGGAGTTAGAGAGAGGAAAAGAGAAAGTGTCGAATTAGTAGATTTTACGTACACGAACATTTATCGAGGTAAGTTCGTGTAACTAAATTGTATTTATTTTTATACTTGAATTAAGTTTGGTATGTGTTTATATGAATTATATAAATGTTATAAATGTATAAAATAATCCATGCCCATTAATATTTAGAAAATGATAAGTTTTGTTTGAATAATGAAATTCAATGGATACATGATTTCCCGTATTAAATGTGGTCCTACATATGTTGCGGATAGAATACAGCTCAAATGAGCAATCCTGTTATAAGCCCTCTCGAACATCCTATTATATAGTTCCTGCGAGCATTTTGATCGGTAGTGATTTTGCATGTGTTGCGCATTATCGTAGCTCTTTGTGAGCGTCTTGTTATATGATTTGATCGGTTGTGATCCAGCGTTTATTGCAGACACAAATGCAGCTCTTAGTGAGCATCTTGATATAGGCTCTTATGAGCTTCCTGACATGGCTCGCTTGAACTTCCTGTTATGTTATCCGGCTCTTGTTTCATGGCTCTTTGTGAGCTTCCTGATAGGGTCTTCGTGAGTTTCCTAATTAAAAGTTCTTTGTGAACTTCCTGTTATAGACTCTTATGAGTTTCTTGGTATAGCCCGGATAAGCTTCCTATTACATGGCTAACATGAGCATACTGATATATGGCTTGAGAGTGTGCTTCCTAATTATGTGCCCTTATGGGTACCCCTGAATATGAATTGACAGTTTCTGATTTGTACAGTTCGAGTGTATAACATGTGTATCCATCGATATTTCAAATAAATTCAACAAGAAAAATCTTGACATGAGAAAATATGAACACGAAATGAATTATTACATGTATCTGCCTGAAATACATGAAAATGATGATACATGATATAAGGAAGTATGAGATGGTGATATATGAACATGGAACTTGTTTGATGAATATGTTCATCTAATATTATAAATTTGTACACTTCGAGTGTATTTTCCTGGGTTTCTATTGACATTTTAGTTGATTTAATGAGCTAAAATCCTAACATGAAATAGTTTGAACTTGAGACAAAATATTATGAAAATGTACTTGAAATACATGGGTATGAATTATATATATTTTATTTGAATTCATGATGTAGAAAGTATATGTATATGAGAATTTAGTTGTTATTGAGCCCATACATGATTCTTGATGTTTATATGGGATAGTAAGACTTAGAAACGAACTATTACCCATATGTACATAAAGTACATGGAAATGATATTATCTGATATAATGATGCATGAATTGGTTGTTACATGAATGCGGATCATGCTTGATGACTTTGTTCATCCATGATTAAGGACTATTATATGTGATTACTTGGCTAACATGATGAGGATATGTGTTTAAGGCTTGTGATAAAATTGGTTGACAATGCCTTGCATGTTTATTTTGAATATAAATATATGGTAAGTTATTTACCATGTTATACGAACTTACTAAGCATTTCATGTAACAACCTGATTTTGGTAAAAATTGGAACAGTTATTTTAGGACCACAAATTCGATTTCGAAAAGAAAATTTATTATAATATTATTTTATAATCTACAATATGATAATAATGTCATATAAAAATTTCGTAAAGAAATTTTACCGATTACATGTTTAATTTGATAAAGGACCAAATTGCACATAGAGCCAAAGTTGAGTTCTAATAGCTAAAGGAATTAAATAGTTATGGAATTCAAAATTTGAGGTCCTTATATGACAAACAGACCATTAAAAATACTTAGTTGTTAAGGATGATGAATCATCCATGGAAAACAAAATAAAAAAAAGGACAAAATTGAAAAGATGATAAATAAAGATGATAAATAATAAAATAAAGAAAATATCATCATTTTTATCATCATCTTTCCCAAATAAATATGGAAACCCTAGCCATGGAGAATAGAAGAAAGAGAAAATTATTTAGCCAAATTAGGAAAGTATTCAAGTCCTATTGTTAATAATTTTTATATTTTTGAGAACGGGATAACCTAATTTAGCTATTTTGGGGATTAATTTGAAAAGTTACCAAAGTATAGAAATTTTTGCTACTAATAAATATGCTAAAATTTTGAAATTTATGGTAGAAAATGAAAGGTTGTTGAGAGATAAACAACTTTTGTAAAGTGAATTTTGATGAAAATGTGAATTAGGGACTAAATTGTAAAGTTGTAAAATTTATGGAAAAATTCTAAATTTCATGAAATATATGGGCTGTAAATGTTACTTGTAAAATTTGGCTAGGCTTGGAATAAGGATTTAATTGCATGGATTTAATTTTTTGAGCCTAAAAACAAAATCGTCATTAATTAAAAGTTTAGGGAAAAACGGTAATTTTGGCTAAATGTGAATTGGACTGAATTGAGTACGAAGTATATTAAATTCATGTTAAACTTACTCGTATAGATCTGGATAGACCAAAAAAGGAAAGGAGAAAAATGTTGGATTAGTAGATTTTACGTACACGAACAATTGTCGAGGTAGGTTCATGTAACTAAATTGTGTATATTTATATGTTTGAATTGAGTATGTTTATGTGAGTTATATAATGTCATAAATATGTGAAATGATCACATATCCAATAAAGACCGATACATGTTATGTAAATTGAATATTGTATGTATGAATTATGTAAATGTTATTGACATGAAACTAATTACATGTCTGATAATGCTAAAAAATGTTAAATCCCGTTTGAATAATGAAATTCAATGGATACAAGATTTCCCATACTAATTATGGTCCTGCATATGTAGCGGACAGAATTTAGCTTGGACGAGCAATCCTATTATAGCCCTCTCAAGCATCCTGTTATACAGTTCCTGCGAGCATCCTGATCGGTAGTGATTATGCATGTGTTGCGCACTATCGCAGCTCTGTGTGAGCGTCCTGTTACATGATTCGATCGGTTGTGATCCAGCATATAATGCGGACACAAACACATGAGCATCCTGATATAGGCCCTTATAAGCTTCCTGACATGGCTCACTTGAACTCCCAGTTACCTTATCCGGTAATTCTTGATAATAACTCTTTGGAGTTACCTGATAAGCTCTATGAGCTCCTTGATTAAAATTCTTATGATTTTCCTGTTTAGCTCGGATAAGCGTCCTGTTATATGGCTCATCTAAGCGCCCTGATATGTGGCTCGAGAGTGTGCTCCCTGATTTTGTACCCTAATGGGTACCCCCGAATATGAATTGACGGATTACAGTTTTGTATGCTTCAAGTGTACTACATATGTATCCATCCATATTTCAAATGAATTCAACGGGCAAAATCCTAACATGAGAAAATTATGAACACGAAATGAATTATTACATGTATCTGCCTGAAATTTATGAAAATGATGATACATGATATATGGAAGTGAGATGGTGAAATATGAACATGAAACTTGTTTGATGAATATGTTCATCTATGGTTATAAATTTATACACTTCGAGTGTATTTTCCTGGGTTTCCATTGATATTTTAATTGATTTGATGAGTAAAATCCCAAAATGAAATAATTTGAATTTGAGATGAATTATTATGAAAATGTATTTGAAATATAGGGATATGAATTGTATATGTTAATTGAATTCATGATGTGGAAAATATATGTAAATGGAAATTTGGTTATTATTGAGCCCATACATGTTTCTTGATGTTTATATGAGATAGTATGACTTAGAAACGGATTTTTACGCATATGTATATGAAGTACATGGAAATGATATTACTTGATATAATGATGGATGGACTGGTTATTACATGAATGTGGATCATGCTTGATGACTTTGTTCATCCATGATTAAGGACTATCATATGTGATTACTTGACTAACATGATGAGGATATGTGTTTAGGGCTTATGATAAAATTGATTGATAATGCCTTGCAAGTTTATTCTGAACATAAATATATGGTAAGTTATTTACCATGTTATACAAACTTACTAAGTATAATATGCTTACTATGTTTTATTTTCCCTTGTTCTATAGTGATTCGGAAACTCGTTGGATTGGAAGCATCGACGAAGATCACTCACACTATCCATCGGCCCATTTCGGAATATATATGGTAAATCAATTATGGTTATAATGTCATGTATAGGTTATTTAGCCAATGATGGCATATAAATGTTTTGAATGAAACTAGCCATTGGGATGGCTTGTGTTTAACATATTTTGATATATTTATAAGTGGTTCTATCATGTTTAAAGAATGCATGTGATATTATATATATGCATTGAGTAACTAGATGAGTACGAATAATAGATTAACATGAAAATAATTTGTCATCTAAGGTACCTAAGGGTACATTGGTTGTATGTTATATTATGTCATGTTCATGACATGATTTAGATTTTTTTTGAATTCTTTGACATGGTTTGTGAAGGTGTTCAAGTATTGATGTAGATGAAAGTCAAGAAGGGTGATAAATGTGGCTTGAAAAATAGCTTATTTTTGTCCACACGGGCGTGTGTCTCATCCATGTGTAACACACGGCCTAGCACATGGCCGTGTAATTTGGCCCTGTGTCCTCTACATCTTTAAAATGTCAAAACAGATTGCTCAAACTTGATCACACGGCCTAGCACACAGGCGTGTGGCTTGGCCGTGTGACCCCTGAACCTATACATGGTCTAGCACACGGGTGTATGACCTGACCATGTGACCCAAGTCAGAGAATTACACGGCCTGAGACACGGGCGTATGACCCCTGCACTTAGGAAAAAAATTGAAATTTGACAAAAATTTTTTTGAGTACCCAATTTAGGCCCGACATGATTCTAATGCATGATTTGAGCCTTGAGGGCTCATGTAAGGGACTATATGATTAAATTTGATTGAAATATGATATGAATGCTAAACGTTTATGAAATGTTTGTTACTTAACCCGTAAATTTTGTCCGTAACCCTATTTTGGTGATGGATTCGGGTTAGAGGTGTTACATTTCATGCTTAGTCCGTTTTATTTTCCCTTATTCTATAATATTTCGAAAGCTCGTTGGATTGAAAGCATCGGTGGAGATCACTTACAGTATCTATCGACCCATCTTGGTATATACGGTAAATTAATTGTGGTTATAATGGCATGTATAGGTTAATTAGCCAATGTTGGCATGTAAATATTTGGGATATAACTAGCCATTGGAATGGCTTATGATGAACATGTTTTGATATGTATTGTAACACCCCTAACTCGTATCCGTCGCCGGAACACGTGTAACAACCCAATTTTAGGCCCAGTCGGAACAGTGGCTTCGGAACCACTAACCCAGGTCAGAGAAATTATCTTATTATTATTATTATTATTATTATTTTATGTGTTATAGCATGATTATATGAGTTCAAGAAAATTTTGGTGTAATAATTCTAGCGATTGCGTGCTTAATTGCGAAAAAGGACTAAGTCGCATAAAGTGCGAAATTTTTGTTCTATTAGCTAAAGGTGTCAAATAGCTATGTAGCATTAAAATAGAGGTCCTTATTGAGTAAATAGACCAATAAAATGTTAGTGGCTGGACATGGAGCCTTAATTCATGGGATGGTCAAAGGGGAGGTGACTTAATTGATAAATAAATAATAAACCTAAAGGCTGGCTATCAGCTTTTCCTTTTCTTCTCTTTTCCACCGAAATTTTCAGCTAGAAAGGGGTTTTGAAAGCTTGAAATTTTCAACCATTAAGTTCTCTCATAAGTAAGTGATTTTGTTGGCTTTTCTTCATAATTTTTGTACTTTTGGGACCCTTGTAGCATAAGCTAACTAATGAGGGGACTATTTTGCAAAATGGTTGAGAGTATAAGGTTTTTCCATGAGATTACTCATGTTGGTTGTTGAAATTTTATAGAAGAAAATGGGCTATGGTTGTTAAATAAACAACTTTTGTTAAGTAGTTTTCATGAAAACCCTAACTAAGGACCATTTTGCATAAGTTAAAAATTATGTGGTAAATGTGTGAAATAATTGAAATTTTGATATGTTATAGGCTTGAAGTAGTTTTGGATAAGCTTGGTTAATGAGGAAATTCGATAAAAATCGATTTACGAGCCCATAGGTAAAATCGTAAATTTGTAAAAGTTTAGAGGCAAAATGGTCATTTTGCCAAAATATGAATTATGAAATGCATTGATTAATATGATGATTAAATTAGTAAATTTTTATCATTTTAGATCAAGAAATACAAAATCTGGGCCTAGACCGGGGGAAGGCCAAGCAAGTAAACTAAATCTAACTAGTCGCTCACTTTTTGTATACCGAGGTAAGTTGTACGTAAGTATGGCAACTTTATCGCTATAATGTGTTGAATGATCGAATTTGCATAATATGGTTGAATATGATTATGAATAATGCATGATGAAATTAATGTGGTAAATTCCCTATTAAACCTAGGAATAGATTGGATATCCATGCCATGACATTTGGGTGATATGTGTGTTAGTTAAGACCATGTTTGGGACATGGAATCGGCCAAGATATGAGAGCCAGAGTAAGATCATGTTTGGAACATGACATCGGCAATGTAATGAGAGCCAGTGTAAGACCATGTCTGGGGCATGGCATCGGTATTGATATGTGCGCTAGTGTAAGACCATGTCTGGGCCATGGCATTGACCACATTAAGAGAGCCAGTGTAAGACCATGTTTGGGACATGGCATCGGCCTCGACATGTGAACCAGTGTAAGACCATGTTTGGAACATGGAATCGGTAAGTCACCCTCTTGTGTAAAGCTTGTCAGATATCCTTTAGTATTCCAAATAGTTTCACGGGTTATTTTAAAGCTTATGACAATTTTATGGAATCATATAATCATGTTGTGAGTGGTACAAGTTCTTATTCGAAACTCAAGAGATATAAGTCTAGTTATGTTGCCCTGATGGTAAGAATGGCATGAGTAAGTTCTAGCTATGAAATGATTTTGGGACGATATTGTAATCTTTGGCTTATACTTGTGATATATAAGCATCTTGTTCACTCAAGAATGTTGTGTTGATTTATAATATGCATGATTGATGTTGTTACTTATTTATATGCAACTTACTAAGCTTTATGCTTACTCCTTCTCTTTTCCATCTTCATATAGTGCCGCCAAGCTAGTATCGGGAAGCAAGGGACGTTAGAGGCATCGATAACACTATCACCTGAAGCTTTTGGTATAGCTAGTTTAAATGTTTTAATTGTGGTATGTATAGGGACTTGAATCTTTTGTTTAGTGTCTTTTTAGTTTAGCCACAAGTGTTAGCTCATATGATGAGTGTGATATTCATCTTGTATAGGCCATTAATATTGGCTAATATTGATTTTTATTAAATGCATTCGATGAAGATTCTCATGGTTGTGGCTATTTGGCTAGGTATATTTTTGCTTGGATTGGTTATGTTTAATGTTGTGTAGGTAGGTGCAAGTATGGGTGGCAAAAAGGCTTGGTAGATAGCCTTATATTTGCCTATACGGGAAGACACATAGGCGTGTGTCTAGACTGTGTGTGACACACGACTTGCCCCATGGGCGTGTGGTAAAGTCGTGTGTCCCCTACACCTAAAAGTTTGCAAAACAGAATGCCCAATAGTAACCATACGAGTGGAGACACGACCGTGTGTCCCAACCTTGTGAAGGACACAGCCTAGTACACAGTCGTGTACCATGGCCATGTGCCCTTAAGGAGTTGCTGACATCAGAAATAGATTGTCAAGGTTTTTACACACGATGTAACACCCCCACGCCCGAAACCGTCACCGGAGTCAAGCTTGAGGTGTTACTAAACTTATCTTACCTTTTAAACAACTCTAAACCACTTATTTTAATTTTCGGAATAAACTGTTTTTCTGCGTCATGGTTGCTTAAAAATTAATTTATTAAGTTTCAAAACTTGAAATTAAGATCCATAAATTTTTCCTGAAACTAGACTCATATCTATCTACTAATGTTTTTCTAAAATTTTTGACTTGTCCAATTAGTACAGTTTATTAGTTAAAGTTTCCCCTGTTTCAAAACTCGACTGCACTGACCTCTTCTTACTACGAACCATGTTTCTTCCTGTAAAAAATTCATATGACTAAGCCGTTTGTTTCTCTTAAAACTAGACTCAACAAGGATTCTAACCATATAAATTACACCTTCTAATTAGTTTTTTAAAATTTATGGTGAATTTCCAAAGTTGAAATAGGGGATCCAGAAATCACTCTGACCCTATTTCATTAAAACTCAGATATCTCATAAAATATAATACCTTTACCTGTTTTGATTATTCCATAAGAAAATAGACATAATAAGATTTAATTTCATATATTATTCATCTTCAAACTATGTTTCTACAATTTTTAGTGATTTTTCAAAGTTACGTCATTTCTGTTACTTGAATCTGTTTTTAGGTTACTTTCACATTTTTCATAATTTTCATGTGATAATCACCATTCAATGTTCATATTATACCAAAAGTAGCTAAATTTCTATACATGCCATACCCAAAACAAAACGTCTAATTATACCGAGTTATTTCTTTGATAGTGTGATCGGCCTCCGATGTTTCCTTCGATCCCCGAGTGGCTAGATAAGTACTATAAGAAGAAGAAAATAAAGAGATTAAGCACTAGGCTTAGTAAGCTTACAAGCAAATAAATCACAACATTCAACATACTGGATAATGATGCATAATATCATCTAGCATCATAAATTCTTTACTTCTCAATTTCTATCTTCTTCTTTATTCCCTTACCTTCTTTCTTACCTGACCTTTCCTTTTTCATAAATATAATCTACTTTTCCTTTTCTGTTAATTCACTGTAATTTAACTCGTACCCTGACCCGTTGAACCACTCGGAATACTAAGGATACTAGGGTCGTTCCTGTCTTTCAATATCCTGCCAATGCCATGTCTTTGACATGGACTTACATGAATTATTCCTGTCTCCAATGCCATATATAATATGGACTTACATGGCTCAATCCTGTATCCAAAGCCATATTTCTAATATGGACTTACATGGCTCATTTCTGTTATGTCCTGTCAACCTTAATATCCTAACATTCCTAGGGTTCAACTGGGGCTTTCTAACACTTTTCCTCTGTCACTTCACCTTAAATTCGACTTTAAATATTTTCATAACATAAATATATAAATGCTGGAAATTGACAATAATAATGTAAAATAAAATAATATTACATTTATTTACTGTAACTTACCTTGATACAAAATGTGACTAAACTTTACAATTTAGTCCTTTACTTTTTCTTTTCCCCGATCTACTCCCGAATTTCGTTCTTCTTGATCTATAATAGCAAATTTAACTTATTCAATATTCACATTTATTAAAACGGTCCATGACCCAAACTTTGGCAAAATTATATTTTTACCCCTAAACTTTCACATATTTGCACTTTTGCCTCAAGGCTCGTAAATTAAACTTCATCCTATTTTCTTATGTTTTATGATATGCTGATCATTTTTCCCTTCTATGGCAATATCAAAATCACACTCTAACATATACTTATGACTATTGGTATTTTTTTTTCGATTTAAGCCCTTTTACTCGTTTTCACTTAAAACCGAGTAGCATAAGTTGTTTAACATAATTTAAAACCTCATATTCTATCATAAAACACCAAAATACACAAATTTCAGCTATGGGCATTTTTCCAAATATGAACCCTAGGTTGAATTATTGCTAGAATAAGCTTAATCAAGTTACCGGGACTCCAAAAACGTAAAGATCATTAAAAACGGGGCTTAGAATCACTTACTATGAGGCTTGAAAGTTGAAGAAACCCCAGCTATGGAGGAGAGAAAAAATTGGCAGAAACTAATTGAGAAGATGACCATTTTTGTGTTATTTTTCCCTTTTTAATTCATTTAATATCCAAATGACCAAATTGCCCCTCCTTACTAAACTTTCAAAAATTCCTTCCATGTCCTAATTTTTGTCCATGAACTTAAAATTGGTCAAATTGTTATTTAAACCCTCCTAATTAATATTCCAAAGCAATTTCATACTAAAAACTTCTAGAATGCAAGTTTTGCAAATTATTCGATTTAGTCCCTAACCTCAACTTAAGCACTTTATGCATAGAATTTCATCACAAAATTTTCACACAATCACGGAATCATACCATGAACCTCAAAATAATAATAAAATAAATTTTTCTACCTCGAATTTGTGGTTTCACAACCACTGTTCCGTTTAGGCCCTATTTTGGGATGTTACACACGAGCTAAGACACGGGCGTGTCCGGCTGTGTGTGGGACATGGGTCATGGACACTGGCATGTGTCACACCTGTGAAAACCCCTGTAGGTTCGAATCGAGAAATAAATTCGCATGGGCTAGGGAGACGGGCTTGTCTCAATATGTTCAGGCCGTATGACCCACACGGCTCTTTAACATGGCCATGTTAAGAAGGCACACGAGCGTATTGCCCTTCCACACGGGCGTGTGCCCTTGTCAGCTTGAAATTTTGCAAAGTTTTCTAGAGTTCATAGATTAGTCCTAAATCAATTCCAAAGTGTGTTCGGGGCCTCGTAGGCCCATAGTAGGGACATTAAGGTATTGTTAAAAGTTTTAAATTGGAGTGAAATTTCATAACTGGGAAATGTATGTTTGTATGTGTTTAAGTACGGTAACACCTCGTATCATGTTTCGACATCGAACTCAAGTAAGAGGTGTTACATTTAGTGGTATCAGAGCTATGGTTTAGTCAATTCTCGGACAAACCTAGCATGAGTACGAGTCTAGCTATACATGCCATAAATATTTTGTGATAGTGTGATGACTCCTGATAAGTTTAAATTGTGTTTTCATATAGTAAATAGATCCTGACAGAGCAATGGTGGACAATGTAGAGTGTAATGCGCCGGCTCCCACTGAAGGGACCATGCCAGTAGAGAGTGGGCCCGTGACATTGAGTCAGGGCGGAAGGGTTAGAGAAGCCTACCTCCATATGATGGATGCCTGGTATTTGGAGTTTGTTCATGAAAATTTGAACACTCCACCTCCCCTACCCCCTCCAATCCCTCAACCTAACCCCTTAGTGCCCCAAGGGGTGGAGATTTTAAGAAGGGAGAAACCTCCGGTTGACAGAATTAGGAAGTAGGGAGACAAAGAATTTAGGGCGAATATAGATGATGACCTAGAGAGGACAGAGTTTTGGCTAGAAAATACCATTAGGGTATTTGATGAGTTATCTTACACACCTGAGGAGTGCATGAAGTGTGTTGTGTCACTCCTACGAGACTCGGCCTACCAATGGTGGAACACCCTTGTATCGGTTGTACTAAGGGAAAGGATTACATGGAAGTTCTTCCAAGAGGAATTCTGAAAGAGTATATTAGTCATAGGTTTATAGATCAGAAGAGGAAGGAATTTCTAGAATTGAAGCAAGGCTGAATGACAGTAACAGAATATGAGCGTGAGTTCATAAGACTCAACAAATACGCTAGGAAGTGCGTATCTACTGAAGCCATCATGTGCAAGAGATTTGAGGACGGATTGAGCGAATACATTTGATTATTAGTTGGCATCTTAGAGTTAGGGGAGCTTGTGATGTTGGTTGAAAGAGCTTGGAAGGCAGAAGAATTGACCAAAGAAAAGAGAAAAGTTAATATCGAGTCTTGTGACTCAAAGAAAAGATAGATGGGGAAATCACATCAGTCCTCATCTAAGAGATCGAGAGAATTCACTACCCGATCAAATACTTTAGTGGGATTCTCAAGTAGAAATAAGAATAAGCAATACACAACGTCTAAAGCTCAAACCACTTCTATCGCGAGTGTCGGTAGTGCTCGACCAAATAGACCAGAATGTTCACAGTGCGGTAGACACCATTTAGGTGAGTGTCAAAGGAATGAAAGAGGCTGTTTCAAATAGGAGTCGTTAGATCATTTCATCCGAAACTATCCTGAAATGAGTGAGAAAGACGAAAAGCAAGATGTGAGAGCGAGTAATGCTCCTTCGAGAGGTACTAACAGCAGAGGTGCACCTAGAGATTTCCCCGTGAGGTCCAAGGGCCAAGCAAATGCAAGGACTTATACCATTCGCACTCATGAAGAGGCATCGTCACCAGATGTGATTACGAGTACTTTCTCTCTTCATGATATTTCTGTTGTTGCTTTGATAGATCCGGGGTCTACCCCTTTGTATGCTTGTGTGAAACTGGTGTCTAGCATGAATATGCCTGTCGAGTCTATAGAATTTGTGGTAGATGTCTCAAACCCATTCGGCAGACATGTATTAGTTGACCAAGTATGTAGAAATTGTCCCTTGGCAATTAGAGGTCATTGTTTTCCAACTAACCTCATGGTATTGTTTTTGATGAATTTGATGTTATCCTTGGTATGGATTGGTTGTCACCCATGATGTCATAGTAAATTGTGGGAAGAAATTCATTGAACTGAAATGTGAAAATAGGGATATTCTTCGGGTTGAATCAGGTAGCGATTTCTTCTTTGACTGTTGAAAAATATATGAGAAAGGGGTATAAGTCTTATCTCACATTTGTGTTGAATACCCAAGTGTCGAAAGTGAAGATTGAGTCAGTGCCAGTGGTGTGTGAGTTTTCGAATGTGTTTCCAAAGGAGTTGCCCGGGCTGCCTCCACTGGGGAAGTCAAATTTGGTATCGAGTTAGTCCTTGGTACTGCGCCTATATCGATTGCCCCGTATAGGATAGCACCATTGGAGTTAAAAGAGTTGAAGGCTTAGCTACAAGAGTTAACGGATAAAGGTTTTGCAAGACTGAGTTATTCTCTGTGGGGTGCTCCAGTTAACGGGTCGATGAGGTTGTGTATGGACTACAGACAACTCAATAAGGTGACGGTGAAGAACAAGTATCCCTTACCAAGGATCTATGGTTTGTTTGATCAATTAAAGGGAGCCATGATGTTTTCTAAGATAGACTTGAGATCCAGTTATTACCAACTAAGAGTTAAGGAGCAAGATGTGCTGAAAACTGTGTTTCTAACGAGATATGGGCATTATGAGTTCCTTGTCATGCCTTTTGGCTTAACGAATGCTTCTGCAGTGTTTATGGACTTAATGAACTGTATTTTCCGGTAGTACTTGGATAAGTTCGTTGTTGTTTTTATAGATGATATATTGATCTATTCCCATGATGAGAGTGAACATGCGGAGAATTTAAGAACTGTTTTGCAGACTTTAAGAGATAAGCAGTTGTATGCAAAGTTTAGTAAGGACACATTGTGTCGGGTGAAGGAATTAGAGTTAACCCAAGTAAGATCTTGGCTATTGTTGAATGGAAACCACTGAGAAATGTATCAAAGATTAAGAGCTTTCTAGGCTTAGCAGGTTACTACAGACGATTCATCAAAGGGTTCTCTATGATTGCTACTTCGATGATGAGGTTGCTATAGAAAGATGTCAAGTTCGATTGGACGGAAAAATGTCAATAGAGTTTTGAGAAGCATAAGATGTTGTTGATTGAAGCCTCAATTTTAATGCAACTGGAGCAGGGAAAAGAATTCATAGTGTATAATGATGCATCCCTGAATGGATTAAGATGCGTGCTCATGTAAGAAGGCAAGGTAATAGCATATGCCTCGAGGAAGCTGAAGCTGCATGAGAAAAATTATCTGACACACGACTTAGAGTTAGCAGCCATAATGTTCACATTGAAGATTTGGAGACACCACTTATATGGCGAGAAATGTCGGGTATTCATCGACCATAAAAGCCTAAAATACTTGAAGATTCAGAAGGATTTAAATCTACGACAATGAATGTGGCTGGAGTTGATTAAAGATTACGAGCTAGTAATTGACTATCACCCGGGAAAGGCGAACGTGATTGCAGATGCATTAAGTAGGAAGTCATTGTTTGCCTTCAGAGCTATGATTACTCAATTGTCTGTAATCGAGGATGGTTAGATTCTAGCAGAGTTGAGAGCTAGACCTATGTTTCTTCAAGAGATTTGTGAAGCTCAGAAGAGTGATAAAGATTTGCAAGCCAAGATGACTCAGTGTGAGACAGTTGACGAATCAGATTTTTGGATTAGTACCGACGGTTGTTTGATGTTCCGAGATAAGGTCTGTGTACCTAGAGATGATGAGCTTATTGGGGAAATTCTTCATGAGGCACATAGTAGTTGTATGTCAATCCATCTGGGTAGTACTAAGATGTATAATGACTTGAAGAGATTGTATTGGTGGCCGGGTATGAAAAAAGACATCTTAGAGTTTGTGTCGAAATGTTTAATTTGCCAGAAAGTAAAGGTCGAACACCAAGCACCTTTGGGTTTACTTCAGCCTGTAATAGTTCTCGAGTGGAAAAGGGATAAACTTATCATGGATTTTGTGACAGGATTGTCGTTGTCATCGAGAAAGAAATGTAACACTCCTAACCTGTATCCGTCGCCGGAATGGGGTTACAAGGCATTACCATTCATATTACAATTCAGAACAAAGTTTCATTATAAGGTAAATCATCTAATCTTTTTTTTAAAAAAACCAAACTACTCGTTTCGATCCATTATTTAACTAATTATTCGAATCTGTTAACTCAATTCAAACAAATAAACATAGAAATCTAATGCTTAACTTATAACCCAATACAATTCATTTCATATCCAAATGAAATATGCAAACTTAACATTCAAAGCATACGAATGGTTTATATATAAATGAATCTGTCAACTTGCAATTTATATTCACCAACTTAAATAAATTAAGTCACACATCATCATGCTTCATATAAATAACATATATCTCAAAGTCCATTTCATTTATCAAATATTACCTAACATTATAACATACATTACTTAACCACAATTATTTTATTCCACAATTATAACATGAGCATATAAGCAAATATATAACGACCTATTTTTATCACATTTGCTGAACCGCATAGGTTATGCATGAATAAGTCGAATTAACATACCCAACTTGTCTTCACTTAGCCAATTCACTACATTAGTAATCATGACATATGCATATACATATATGTTTACTCATACAATGCTTTTATAACCTAATTAAAATAGCTAATACCTATTCACAATTATATGCATTTCATAATCATTTCATTTCAGTGCTAACCGAAATTAGTATACCATTCTCAAATACGAAGCATATCATATAATACATATACCAAAATAAATCCTAAGCACATTAGAATTTAGCCGAATACTTCTTAGTACCAAATCATTATATAATACTTTTCAAAGGTAAATCATTCACCGATTATAGATAAATATGTATATCCAAGACACAAATTTCACGAACCATATGAAAAACCATACAAAATATCTCCAATCATGTTCTGTCATTACAATACATCCTTTATTACCAAATCATTTATAACACCTTAACCTAACATAATAACTAAAATTTACATATATAAATTTTCTTAGTATAAACCGCATCCAAATTGAACAAACATACTTATGTATATATTATGACCAATTCATTCATACCACATCCGAATCACCAATCAACTTCAATGCACAATAAAGCACATATCACAAATATTATTCATCCATA
This sequence comes from Gossypium hirsutum, assembly GCF_007990345.1. Taxonomy (NCBI): domain Eukaryota; kingdom Viridiplantae; phylum Streptophyta; class Magnoliopsida; order Malvales; family Malvaceae; genus Gossypium; species Gossypium hirsutum. The sequence goes on along the minus strand of NC_053426.1, from coordinate 27,670,567 downwards.
GCATAAAATACCATAGCCAAAATAAACTCAAACCATAAGCAAACATAACCGAAATCAAACATGGAAATTAAGCCATTTTCGCATGGTTCAAATTATACAGAACTAAAATCCAACATTTCAAAAGATAATCCAACCTATACATGCCATAGGTTTGATAGTTCACTTATAAAGGTACCGAAAATAGTGGATAGTGTGATAGACATTGCCGACGATCCCCGAGCTCGTAACTTGAATCCAAAATCTATAAAACAGAAGCAAATATACACACAGTAAGCTATCTTAGCTTAGTAAGTCATAAGCAAATAAACAACCAAATAATATTATCAGCTCAATTAAACTAAACCATAATATATCATCTTTATCACATTTAGTCTCAAACTACCAAGGTTCATAAATAATACATTTTCATATTCAAACACTACCTTAGCCGAATACTCATATGATCAAGATAATTAATTATCCTCCAACCTTTAAAGCCAAAATGTCAATATATATATAACCAAATGTACATACACTTATATTCACAAGCTCAAAAATCATAATATAATATCGTGTACATGTACTATCTATATGGCCGAATATACATGGTCTTGTATACACATATTTAAAAACCAATTCCAAAATTTTCATATCATTCATTTATAAGACCGAATGCATATACCATAATCACATATATTCTTCATTTGCATTACACATGATTTCTAACCAAAAAAAAAAATCAAGTTACTTACTTACCTTATTTTAGGTAGGTAACAAGCTAATTCATACCTGTTCATTCCAACTCATTTTACACTTTCGATCACAACTTATCGATGCTCGATAAATCATTCGGAATTGGATAGGACACTCGGTTAATCACACATGTATCGTACAATGCCAACATCCCAGACGTGGTCTTATATGTAATCATATATCGATACTGCTATCACAGACAGGGTCTTACTCGCACACATATATCAAAATCACATATCAATGCCATGGTCTTACTCTCACATTACAAATCGGAATCCTATGTCATGACATATGTATCCTAACTATTCTTAAGGTTTATACGAGACTTTTGGACGTCGTAACTTGGTCGAAACGAACACGTGAACATGGTTACAAGCTTATACATATTTGGCATTTGCAAGTATATATTCTCACATTTCATTTGAGCATATATAATTTGCATTTAATTAAAATTAAGTACGTCTATTTGCTTATAAACTTACCTCGGATGATATAAAACAGAACGAGACAGTTGGTCGACAACTTTCGTTTTCCCCCGATCCAAATCCAATTTCTTTGGTTCTTGATCTAAACATATTTGAATTAAGCTCATTCAAACATATTTTCATTCAATTTAGTCCAAAAACACATAAATGGACAAATTACCTGTAACACCCCCTACCCGTGTCTGACGCTGGAACAGGATACGAGTCATTACCGGACTTAAATGCAATCAATCATGCAAACCCGACCATAAAATTTCATTCATATTTTGAAATATTAAATCATATATACATGGTCCCTTATTTGGGTCTACAAAACTCAAATCATACTTTAGAAGGGGTTCAGGACTAAACTGAGAACCTCCAGAAGTTTTACATCACTTAGAAAATTTTTTATGTTTTGGAGAGTCACACGCCTCTGTCGGTAGGCCATGTGGTCTCACACGCCCGTGTGGCTCTGGATATGCCCGTGTCCTCAGCCCGTGTAACTCTCTGTTTATGACATCAGCAAACAAATAAGGGTCACACGGCCAAGTCACACACCCGTGTGCTAGACCGTGTCTTCCACACGCTTGAGACACACAGCCGTCTCTTTGCCCGTGTGGCTAGCACATAGGCTATTTTCCAAGCCTTTTTGTCACCCTTTACATGCACACACACAAACATGGATCCAAAAGCATTCAACATCCTTAATTATGATGCAGACATTTCATTTACTTATCAACATACATGTGTTACACATTCTCACATTAAATCAAGTCTAGACACACCATATCTTATTCATTAGGTTTTATCAAATACCTTACCACTTATACCTTTATACCATAGTTATCTTCATGTCTATTTAATTCCAACTTATCATCAAGCATAACCTTCTAGCCAAGTCATAACTTTATATAGTGTCAACATTTCACATGCATAAAACAATATGCTTTACTAAGACATTCTACACCAATTCCATATTCAATTTAACATTATTACTATTTCTCACTTTATACCATTGTACCATCGTTACCAAACTATCCATCAAATCCATGTTCAAGGCATTATCATTTTATTTCCTCATTACACATTTAATTCATGGTCATGACCACCTCGATTGGTCATAAAACATGCATTCAATACACATGACATATTACCAACCATGCATGGCAAACATGCATATTCACATCACATTTATTAGACACAACATGAATAGCTAGATTTACAAGTTGTAATCAATAGCACAATATAGGTCAATACATTTGGCCAAATTATAATAACACATGTTATAAAACTAGGTCGCTATACATGCCACTCACTTGATATTTTCTAACTTATGTATCAATACTCCAAAGGTATTGGCTTGGTAGTGTGATGTTGCCTCCGACGATCTCCAACCCCGAGCCAAATTGAGAACACTAAGGAATGGAAAGGAAGGAGTAAGTTTTACGCTTAGTAAGCCCGCATGAAAAATAATAAGCAATGTATTAACATGCTATTTTCAAATTCTTTCTATTTATTCAAAGTCTAGTCAAGCTATTTTCTCGAGTAGTAGCGATTAAATTATTTATGTTTAGAGCTATGGAACTCAAAATTAAGATCCATTAATTTTACCTGAAACTAGACTCACATATCTTCTTACCATAAAATTTTCAAAATTTTTAGTCCAGCCAATAAGTACAGTTTATTATTCAAAGTCTCCCCTATTTTGCTGTTTGACAGCTTCGACCTTTCTTCACTAAAATTTATTTATCTCTTAGTAAGAGATTCAGATAATGCTACCATATATTTCTATTGAAAATATACTTATTAATGACTTAGTAATATGAATTTTAACCCATAATTATTTTTCTAAAATTTCTAGTGATATTCCCAAGTCAGAATAGGGGATTCCGAACTCATTCTGACACTGTCTCACAAAAATTAAAATATCTCATAATATGAGATTCATTTTCTTATAAAATTTCCTTTATCTAAAACTATACTAGCTTTAATTTCATATTTTATTTAGCATTTAATTCGACTTCCACAATTTTTGGTGGATTTTCAAAGTCAGACTATTACTGCTGGCCAAACAGTTTTAGAGCAAAAAAATGATAATCATCATAAAATCGCCATAAAATTTATTCTCATATGTATCACTCATTTATTAGCATTCTTACTACAAGTCCATTTCACTTCCCATGTCCAACACATGTTCGTGGGTTTCGAGGACGTACCTGTGCTATCTCTTAGCACCACCACTCGTCCAATCGTGATAATCATATCCATCATAATAGTATCTTATAACATAAATAAGTTCGTCATGGAAAAAACCCTTTTTATTCATTTCTCATATTAATTCCATTAAATTTCTCGGAATCTCGATGGATATCCCATTTACCGTCAAATCATGTAAGTGATCATTTCAAGTACGCACTCTCGCGAACCTCGCTCTTACGACGGGATTACCAGTCCAGGCTAAATCCCTTGTGACGAAAAATTACTTTCATGAGCTCGGATCTGAATTACCAGTCCAAGCAAAATTCAGACCCTAATCGGATTACCTATCTGGGCTAAATCCATAATGCACACATATTCTTCGGGAGGCTTGATCACTATAGGAACACCCGTCTGGGCTATATCCTTTTTACCGTCAATTCATTTCTAGAAATCCATCGATTATCCTTTTTATTCAACCAGGATTTTCTCTTTTCATTAAGTATATCAATATGCATAGATGATCATGCAATGTACATTCAAATCAACACATTTTCATGTTTATTTGAGCATAAATCCATACAAACAAAATAACATGTCACCTTGTTTCTATACAAACTTACTCATTTCATTTAAAATATCATATTCCACCAAATTTCTATTAACATCAAATTCAATACAATCATAGAAAGATATATTTCATGTATAATAAAAATAACATGAATAATATGCTTATTAAATCACACGAACTTACCTTGAATATGAAAACGACAATTTATCAATTTAGTCCATAACCTTGTATTTTCTCGATTTAAGCCCGAATCTCGATTTCCTTGATCTATCATTTCAAATATAATCCATTTAGGACTCACATTATTCAAATTGACCCAAAAATCATATTTTTTCAAAATTACATTTTTACCCCTAAACTTTATCAAACTACACTTTTGCCCCTAGGCTCGTAAAATTATTTTTATTCAATTTCCTTGCATTTTAATCCTATCCGAATCATTTTCATAACTATATCAACCTAAAATTCTCATAAAAAACACACTTTTATACCATTTTACGACTTTTACAAAATGGTCATTTAGGATGTTTTCATCGAAAACCACTTAGTAAAAGTCGTTTATTTAACACCCAAGACTAATTTTCTACCATTAGACATCAAAATCATTCATGTCACACATGGGTCAATTTTTAAACATAAACCCTAGCTCAAATTAATGGTAGAAATAGATAGACTTGTTACAGGGATTGTAAAAACGTAAAAATCATTAAAAACGGGGCTAGAATGGACTTTCAATCGAGCTTGGAAGCTTGAAAACGCTAGCCATGGTTTCTCCATGCAAGTTTCGACCAAGAGGTTGAAGATGGACAAAAATTGACTATTAATTTTATTTTTAATTCATTTTAATAACTAAATGACCAAAATGCCCTTAATGAGAAACTTTGGAAACATGCCTAACCATGTCCATTTTTGTCCACCAACTTAACCAATGGTCTAATTACCATATAAGACCTCCAATTTAAAATTTCATAACAATTGGACACCTCTAGCATGTAGGAAATCAACTTTTGAACTTTTTACGATTTAGTCCTTTTGACTAAATTGAGTGCCCAAACGTCAAAATTTTCGAACGAAATTTTCATGAAATCATTTCGTAAAATTGTATACCATAAAAATGTAATAAAAATAAAATTTTCCTATTCAAATTTGTGGTCCTGAAACCACTGTTTTGATTAGGCCCAAAATCGGGATATTACATTACCATTTTACCCCTGACATTTTACACTTTTTACAATTTAGTTCCTATTGCACAAAACACAAAATATGCAAAATTTAAATATACCCATGTTTGACCGAATGTTCCTAGTATTCATACAAGTCCATATATTTCATTTATTTCACATTTTAGTCCCTCAAATTATTATTTTTTCAATTTAGTCCTAATTACTCAAAATCATCAAAAATTCCAATACAAAACATGTTAACCCGAAACATATCTTTCATATTTCATCATCAAACAACAAAAATCACAAGCTCTCATCAACGGCATAACTCAAAATATTCACCAAAATAAAAAATTCAAGCATGAGTTTACTAGTACTCGGAGCAACGATATCAAAAACGTAAAAATTATGAAAAACTAAGTTAAAACTTACCTTGATTGAGCTTAAGCAAGTGTCGAACCCTAGCTTTCTTTTCTCTTTTATTTTGTTTAAGTTTCGGTCAAGAACATGATAATATAAAACCATATTATAAATTTTATGTTTTATTTTACATATATTATTTCATATTTTACCATTATAACCTTAATAAATTTAATTAGAAAACCTTATATAACATGCCCATTACCGTCGAACTATAAAACAAATGGTATAATTACATTATAAATACCCCACATTAAAAGAACAAAGCAATTAGACACTTTAACATTTAGCATACAAGTTTTGCATTTTACGCGATTAAGTCCTTTTATTTAATCGGGCACTCAAACGACAAAATTAAATCACGAAAATTTCACACACACAAATTCACACATAATAAACACTAAACACCGTAAATAATTTTTAAATATTTTTCTGACTCAGATTCATTGTAATATCCTGAATTAGGGCTTAATCGGAATAGTGGTTTTGTGACCACAAATCCGAGATAGAAATAATTATTTTACAATGATTTTGATGTTTATGATATGATTTCATGATTGTGTGAAAATTTCGTGATGAAATTCTATGCCTAAAGTGCTTAAATTGAAAGTAGGGACTAAATCGAATAAGTTGCAAAACTTGCATTCTAGAAGTTTTTAGTATGAAATTGTTTTGGAATATTAATGAGGAGGTCTTAAATAGCAATTTGACCAATTTTAAGTTGATGGACAAAATTAGGACACGGAAGGAATTTTTGGAAAGTTTAGTAGTAAGGGTATTTTGGTCATTTAGTTATTAAAATGAATTAAAAACAAAATTAAAAGCCAATTTTTGTCCATCTTCTTCATTAGGCCGAAATTTCAAGGGTTCTCCATATCTAGGGTTTGTTTCAAGCTTCCAAGCTCCATAGTAAGTGATTCCAAGCCCCGTTTTTAATGTTCTTTACGTTTTTGGAATCCCGGAAGCTCGATTAAGCTTATGCTAGCAATAATTCAACCTAGGGTTTATATTTGGAAAAATACCCATAGGTGAAATTTGTGTATTTTGATGTTTTATGATAGAATATGGGGTTTTAAATTATGTTAGACAACTTGTGCTACTCGGTTTTTAGTGAAAACGAGTAAAAGGGCTTAATCGGCAAAAATACCTAATAGCCACAAGTATATGTTAGAGAGAGAATTTGATGTTGCCATAGAAGGGAAAAGTGATCAGCATGTTATAAAACATAAGAATAAGGAATAAAGTTTAATTCCCGAGCCTAGGGGCAAAAGTGTAATTATGCAAAAGTTTAGGGGCAAAAGTGTAATTTTTTTAAAGTTCGTATTAAGTGCTGTTTTGATAAATGTATGTATTAAATAAGATTAATTTGGTATTATAGATCAAGAAAAACGAGATTCAAGTCGTGATCGAGGAAAAGAAAAGATTGTGGACTAAATTGCAAAATCTTTATATTTTGGTACCAAGGTAAGTTCATGTGTAAATAATGTAGCATAAATGTTATTTTTAAGTTATTAATGTTAATTATATGATATGCTGATTTTTAATCGTGAAATATTATGCTTTGTGGTTAATGTTGAGTAATATGCAAATTATGTTTACTACTTGATAAATATGAATTGCTACCGAGTATCGGTTCCGATATTCCATGGAAGACGACAAATGTGAGATCGAGGGAAAAAGCCCGTTTGAACCTTAGGAATAGATTAGGATACAAGTGACATGTCACTAGGATGGTGGAGCATCCGAACTCGTTGAGTTGAGTCCGAGTTCACTTATGGATGCAAATGTCTGAACTCGTTGAGTTAAGTCTGAGTTCGTGAGATGTAACTAGGCATCCGAACTCGTTGAGTTGAGTCCGAGTTCATTTATGGATGCGAACGCCCGAGCTCTTTGAGTTGAGTCCGAGTTCACTTAGGGGCGGGTTACATGATTTCTTGATTACATATGTGGCACTTATGTGCAAATTATCCATGTATCCGAGTTATATTCCGATGTGTTCAACGGGTGAAATTTCTAGTTTAATGGAAGAGCACTTAAGATATAAGTGACGTTTTGGGTAAGTGTTGTGAAATGGACACTTTGGACAGGTATGTTCTTAACCCTCGGATTGAAAATAGATAAAACAACGATAAGGTGGTAAGATGATGAATGATGTTTAAAGATGTGATATATGTTTTGGTGGTACCATGCTAAAGTTGTTTGGTATATTTGTATTGTTATGTTACTTGTTATTTACATATGAACTTACTAAGCATTTATGCTTACTCCTTCCTTTTCATTCACTGTAGTTTTGAACAAGCCGGCTCAGGAATCGGGACAGGTCGAAAGTTCGATCACACTATCCAAAGGACTTTTATCTTGGTAAATGGCTTGTACAACTACTTAAGTATGGCATGTATAGCAATATACCTATTTTGTGTAAATAATTTTATGATATGGCCATGTTTGGTTGAGAAAATGTTTGATATTGATAAGTCATGGTGATGGCTAATTTAGATCATGTTTGATATCTTGGAAGTTTAACAGGTTATCTAGTTCATAAAAATTCATGGAAAGATGAAACTTGCCTTAAAACAGAATATTGCTGCAGCAATGACATGAATTTGAAAAATCACTAAAAATAGTATAAATAGAACTAAATGATGAGTAAGTTATGAAATTGAAACTTAATGAGCCTATTTTCATATGGATTGAACAAAACAGGAATGTAAATTATATTTTATGAGATATTTAAACTTTTACGAAACAGGGCCAGAGTGATTTCTGGATCCCCTGTTCTGACTTTAAAAATTCATAATAAATTTTAATAAAATAATTAGAAGTTGTTATTTATATGTACAGATTCCTTATTGAGTCTAGTTTTAATATAAACAAACCTCATAGTCATTTAAATTTTTTATAGAGATATATCTGATTCGTAATACACAGAGGTCAGAGCAGTCGAACCCTGAAACAGGGGATACTTTAATTAATAAACTGTACTAATTGGCCCAATAAAAAATTCTGGAAAAAAATTAGTAAATATATATATATGAGTCTAGATTCAGTGAAAATTTTTGGATCTTGATTTCAAGTTTCGTAACTCGAGATATGATTTTTCTTGCAACTGTGACATGAGTAGCTAGAAAGCTGTGAATGTAGAAACAAATGATTTGAAGTTCTTAAATTGATAAATTATGTTCGGTAACCCCTCAAGCTCGACTCCGGTGATGGTCTCGGGTGTGGGGACGTTACATTCATGGTCTTGAAACCACTGTTCCAACTAGGGTCTAAATTGGGCTGTTACAAGAAAGATGCTGTTTGGGTCATAGTCGACCGATTAATGAAATTGGCTCATTTTATCTTGGTGCGTACTGACTACTCGCTTGATAAACTAGCCGAGTTCTATGTTTATGAAATTGTGAGACTTCACGTAGTTCCCTTTTCGATTATTTCGGATAGGGATCCGAGGTTTACTTCACGATTTTGGAAAAAGTTACAAGAAGCTTTGGGGACAAAGTTGAATTTTAGCACGGCTTTCCATCTGCAAACCGACGGCCAATCGGAGAGAGTAATTCAGATTCTTGAGGATATGTTGCAGTGTTGTGTTCTTGAATTCCAAGGTAGTTGGGAAAAGTATTTACTGTTGGTAGAGTTTGCCTACAACAATAGCTATCGAGTTTTAAAATGGCGCCTTATGAGGCTTTATACGGGCGTAAGTACCGAACGCCCTTGTTTTGGACTGAACTCATAGAAAATCAAATTCACGAGCTCAATTTAGTTAAAGAGACTGAAAGGACAGTTAAGGTAATTCGTGATTGTTTGAAGGTAGCTTCGAATAGACAGAAATCCTACGCAGATTTGAAATAAAAAGAAATTGAGTTTCAAGTCGGTGATAAGGTATTTTTGAAAGTATCCCCGTGGAAGAAGTCCTCAGATTTGGTAAGAAAGGAAAATTAAGTCCATGTTTTATTGGACCTTATGAGGTGAGAGAGAGAATTGGATCGGTAGCTTATCGACTAGCCTTGTTATCTGAGTTAGAGAAGATCTACAATGTTTTCCATATGTCGATGTTACGCCATTACCGTTCTTTCCCTTCGCACGTTCTTTCACCAATAGAGGTTGAGATTCGACCAGACATGAATTATGACAAAGAGCCAGTTAAGATCTTACCCCGAGAGGTCAAGCAATTGATAAATAAAAGTATAACACTAGTGAAAGTACTGTGGCATCGACATGGGGTTGAAGAAGCCACATGGGAACCCAAAAAGACTATGAGAGACCAATACCCAAACCTTTTTAACAGTAAGATTTTCAGGGACAAAAATCCCTAAGGGGGAGAATTGTAATAGCCCGATTTTGGGCCAAGTCGGAACAGTGGTTTCGGAACCACTAACTCGAGGTTAGAGAAATTATTTTTTTTATTATTTTATGTGTTATAGCGTGATTATATGAGCCCAAGAAAATGTAACACCCCTAACCCGTGTCCGTCGCCAGAATGGAGTTACGAGGCATTACTAAACGAAAGCACAGTTCCAAACATTATCATATTAATTCAAGTCATAATCATATAGATTTAACAACCGTATTACATATGCGAATCATACGTTCATTGCAATTCAAGATTTAAATCACATCAATGCTTATGACTTAATCCAGTATCTAATCATAATTTATTGTCACTCACCACATAGATTAAATATTACATAATCCAAAATATATATATCCAAAAATAATTCATTACATGTACATAACATATAGCATATCAATAATTTCATTATGGAATATTAAACCTATATTTTTATTCTTAAATAAGTCATGCATATACCTAAGTTATTTATCAATTGACTAAATTTCATTACTAACCTTTCAATTCGGATATAAATAGCCCATTTCAACTCTATGTCTACTTGGCTAACTAAACTTATTTATACATATTTAATAATTTATAAATATCTAATGAATTTATATTGCCATGCACATATACATATTAACCAATTTATAAGCACACATATGTACATGTATAGACATATAAACTCACATCAAACAAACCATGTTTAATTACTGAAGTATACTTATCCATTGTCATTACGCCAATCTTTTTATAGCAAATATTTTTATCTATTAACATAAAATTCATTTAAAAACCTCAAACAATCCAATATATATATTTTCCTTAAGTGCAAAATCACATATAACTTATAAATATATTATTCATGCTGTACATCACGTGACCGAATGCTGTTACCTTAATCTCATTCACACACAATCATGTATCAAGTACAACTATTAGTATCATATCTTATTTCTAGCTGTCCAAAACTCATCCGAACTAACTAACATGCTTATATAAAAAAATATATATATCATGACCGTTATCAAACCATTTCTAACACTTGCATCACTAAACACATATACCATGCTTAACATAATATATAACATTATAGCCGGAACAGATTAGACCATAACCAAAACATAACCATATCAAACTTAGGAATTAAGCCATTTTCGCATGGCTTTAGATTTACACAACCAAAATCCGTTATTTCAAAGTATGTCCCAGCCTATACATGCCATAATTCGAGTTTAACTATTTTAATACCGAAGTAGTGGATAGTGTAAAAGACTTTGCTGATGATCCCCGAGCTTGTAACTTGAATCCAAATCTATAAAACAGAGTAACATAACACACAAAGTAAACTATCACAGTTTAGTAAGTCATAAGCAAATAAACAATTTAATAATATGTTCAACTTGTTTAAGCTAACTGAATTAAATTATCATTATCAATGCTTAACCTTATACCTACAAATGAGATAAAATAATACATTTCCATGCACCATTTTCACCCTGGCCGAATGCTCACCTAACTAATTAATCAAATGTCATCCAACTTTCAAGCCAAAATATCACTATATAATCACACATACATTTATACATAAAAATAAGCTCAAGAATCATAAAATAATATTTTGCATACATATTTCTTATTTGGCCGAATATACACAGTCACATATAAGTATATACACATAATTAAAAAGCATTTTAATAAAACTTAAGTTACTTATCTTCAAGATCGAATTCACATACCATATTCGCACATGTTCATTATTAATTTCATACACAACATGTAACATACATAATATAGCTTACTTACCTTATTTCAATAGATAACAAACTATTTCATACCTGGCCTTTCAGCTTATATTTTGTATTTATTCACAATTAATCGTTGCCTGATGAACCATTTGAAATTGCGTAGGACACTCAGATAATCATACATATCGTACAATGCCAACGTCCCAGACGTGGTCTTACATGTAGTCACATAACGATGCCACTGTCCTAGACAGGGTCTTACTCGTACGTATATATCGGAATCACATATCAATGTCATGGTCTTACTCGCACACATATATCAGAATCCTATGTCATGACATATGTATCATACCTATTCTTAAGGTTCATACGGGGCCTTCGGACGTCATAACTCGGTTGAAACGAATGCTCGAACATGGTTACCAAGCTTATACACATTCGACAATAGCATATATAAATTCATACTTTGCATACCAGCATATATATTTAGCATTTAAATATAATTAAACACGTCTATTTGCTTATAAACTTACCTCGGACGATGTAAAACAAAATAAGGCAGCTAGTCGACGACTTTCGTTTTTCCCCGATCCAAATCCGATTTCTTTAGTTCTTGATCTAAACATATTCAAATTAAGCTCATTCAAACATATTTTCATTCAATTCAATCCAAAAGCACATAAATAGGAAAATTACCATTTTACCCCTGACATTTACAATTTTTACAATTTAGTCCCTATTGCATAAAACACAAAATATGCAAAATTTCCCTATACCCATGTTGGGCCGAATTTTACCCATGCTTATACAAGTCCATATATTTCATTTATTTCACATTTTAGTCCCTCAAATTATTATTTTTGCAATTGAGTCTTAATTACTCAAAATCATCAAAAACTCCAATACGAAACATGTTAATCTAAAACATATCTTTCATATTTCATCATCAAACAACAAAAATCACAAGCTCTCAACAATGACACAACTCAAAATATTCATCAAAATAAAAAATTAAAGCATGAGTTTTGTAGTACTCAAAGCAACGATATCAAAAACGTAGAAATTATCAAAAACCGATCTAAACACATACCTTGATTGAGCTTAGAAATGGCCGAACCCTAGCTTTGTTATTTCTTTCTCTTTTTTTTTGTTATGTTTCGGCAATGAAGAAGATAATGAACAAACGATATTTTAACTATATTATAATATGTTATATTATAACATGTTTTTTTTAACCTTTATTATAAAATTATACTTTCACATATTTTAATGTCTTTATCATCCACTCACATTAATTATGGCTCAATTACAACTTTAAAGCTTCAATCTAGAAAGCCATTAACAAATTAGTCCCTTTTAGAAATAACCACTAAATTTTCATTTTACACGATTAAGTCCTTTTATTTAATTGGGTACCTAAACGACAAAATTAAATCATGAAACACAGATATAAATTCACACAAAATAAACACAGAAAATAATTTTTAAATATTGTTTTGAATCGGATTCATGGTTTCGAAATCACCATTCCGATTAGGGTCTAAATCGGGCTGTTACAGAAAATTTTGGTGTAATAATTCTAGCGATTCATGCTTAATTGCGAAAAAGGACTAAATCGCATAAAGTGCAAAAGTTTTGTTCTATTAGCTAAAGGTATCAAATAGCTATGGAGCATTAAATTAGAGGTCCTTATTGAGTAAATAGACCAATAAAATGTTAGTGGCTGGACATGGAGCCTTAATTCATGGGATGGTCAAAGGGTAGGTGACTTAATTGATAAATAAATAATAAACCTAAAGGCTAGCTATCATCTTTTTCTCTTCTTCTCTTCTCCACCAAAATTTTCAGCAAGAAAGGGGTCTTGAAAGCTTGAAATTTTCAGCCATTAAGTTCTCTCATAAGTAAGTGATTTTGTTGACTTTTCTTTATAATTTTTGTACTTTTGGGACCCTTATAGCATAAGCTAACTAATGAGGGGACTACTTTGCAAAATGGTTGAGAGTCTAGGATTTTTCCATGAGAGTACTCATGTTGGTTGCTAAACTTTTATAGAAGAATAAGTTATGGTTGTTAAATAAACCACTTTTGTTAAGTAGTTTTCATGAAAACCCTAACTAGGGACCATTTTGCATAAGTTATAAATTGTGGTAAATGCATGAAATAATTGAAATTGTGAGATGATATAGGCTTGAAGTAGTTTTGTCTAAGCTTGGTTAATGAGTAAATTCGATAAAAATTGATTTACGAGCCAAGGGTTAAAATCGTAATTTTGTGAAAGTCTAGGGACAAAATGGTTATTTTTCCAAAATATGAATTATGAAATGCATTGATTAATATGATTATTAAATTAGTGAATTTTATCATTTTAGAGCAAGAAATACAAAATTCGGGCTAGACCGGGGGAAGGCCAAGCAAGTAGGCTAAATCCAACTAGTCGCCAACTTTTTGTATATTGAGGTAAGTTGTACATAAGTAAGACAACTTTATCGCTATAATGTGTTGAATGATCGAATTTGCATAATAGGGTTGAATATGATTATGAATAATGCATGGTGAAATTAATGCGGTAAATTCCCTATTGAACCTTGGAATAGATTGGATATCCATGCCATGACATTTAGATGATATGTGTGCTAGTGTAAGACCATGTCTGGTACATGGCATCGGCCACAATATGAGAGCAAGTGTGAGACCATGTTTGGAACATGGCATCGCCAATGTAATGAGAGCTAGTGTAAGACCATGTCTGGGACATGGCATCGGCATTGATATGTGCGCTAGTGTAAGACCATGTCTGGGACATGGCATCGACCATATTAAGAGAGTCAATGTAAGACCATGTCTGAGACATGGCATCGGCATTGAGACAAGTGCTAGTGTAAGACCATGTTTGGGACATAGCATCGGCCTTAACATGTGAGCCAGTGTAAGACCATGTTTGGAAATGGCATCGGCAATTCACCCTTTTACGTAAAGCTTGTCAGATATCCTTTAGTATTCCAAATGGTTTCATAGGTTATTTTAAAGCTTATGACAATTATATGGAATGATATAATCATGTTGTGAGTGGTACAAGTTCTTATTTAAAACTCATGAGATATGGGTCTAATTATGTTGCCTTGATGGTAAGAATGACATGAGTAAGTTCTAGCTATGGAATGATTTTGGGATGATATTGTAATCTTTGGCTTATACTTGTGATATATAAGCATGTAGTGATATTTACCTTTGTTCACTCAAGAATGTTTTGTTGATTTATAATATGCATGATTGCTGTTGTTACTTATTTATATGCAACTTACTAAGCTTTATGCTTACTCCTTTTTTCCATCTTCATATAGTGCCGCCAAGCTAGTATCGAGAATCAAGGGACGTCGGAGGCATCGATCACACTATCACCTGAAGCTTTTGGTATAACTAGTTTAAATGTTTTGATTGTGGCATGTATATGGACTTGAATCTTTTGTTTAGTGTCTTGTTAGTTTAGCCACAAGTGTTGGCTCATATGATGGATGTGATATTTATTTTGCATAGGCCATTAATGTTGGCTAATATTAATTTTATTAAATGCATTCGATGAAGATTCTCATGGTTGTGGCTGTTCAACTAGGTATATTTATGCTTGGATTGGTTATGTTTGATGTTGTGTATGTTGGTGCAAGTATGGGTGGCAAAAAGGCTTGGTTGATAGCCTTGTTTTTCTCCACACGGGAAGACACACGGGCGTGAGTCTAAATCGTGTGTGACACACAGCTTGCCCCATGGGTGTGTGGTAAGGTCGTGTGTCTCTGCACCTAAAAGTTGGCAAAACAGAATGCCTAGTAGTAACCACATGGGTGGAGACATGGTTGTGTCTCCCAACTGTATGGAGGGCACGGCCTCGTACACGGGCGTTTACCATGGCCGTGTGCCCTTAAGGAGTTGCGAATGTCAAAAACAGATTGTCAAAGTTTTTGCACATGGGCTGAGACACGGCCGTGTCCTAGTTGTGTGTAGGACACAGGTCATGGACACGGGCGTATGCCAAGCTGTGTGGAAACCCCTGTAGGTTCGAATCGAGAAATAAATTCGCACGGGCTAAGGACACGAGTGTGTCCCTATATGTTCAGGTCGTGTGAGCCACATGGGCCTTCAACATGGTCATGTTAAGAAGACACACGGGCGTGTGCCCCTGTCAGCTTGAAATTTTACAAAGTTTTCTAAAGTGTGCAGATTAGTCCCAAATCAATTCCAAAGTGTGTTTGGGGTGTTGTAGGCCCATAGTAGGGACATTAAGGTATTGTTAAAAGTTTTAAATTGGAGCAAAATTTCATAACTAGGAAATGTATGTTTGTATGTGTTTAAGTCCGGTAACACCTCGTATCCTGTTTTGGCGTCGAACTCGGGTAAGGAGTGTTACAACAAGGTTACGGAGCGTTACCAAAAATTTTTAGAACATTTATAGGCATTTCATGTTAATCACTATTCATTAATCGAGATTAATTGAAACGTCCCTTAAATGGACCCTCGAGGCCCAATACGAGCTTTAGAAACAAGTTGGGACTTAATCGAGACCTCTAAGAATTTTTAGCGACTTTTCAAAATTTTTCCAAGGTGCAAGGCTTACATGCCCGTGTGGTCCAAGGGACACGCCCGTGTGACCCTAGGACATGCCCGTGTTGAAGACCATGTTCGACCACATGTAACTCTCTAACTTGCACACATAGCTATGCCACATGCCTGTGTGTTAGGCCGTGTGGTTAATTAATTCAATTCAAATTAGGTGTAGGTTTCACATAGCCAAGACACACGCCCGTGTTCTAGGCCGTGTGGCACACACGGCCGTGTCTCTACCCGTGTCTCTGCCCGTGTGCCCAATTCTGAGCATTATGTTTCTCAAAATTAAGGTGCAGGGGACACACGGCCTAACCACATGCCCATATTCCCAGGCCATGTGTCACACACGGTTTAGACACATGCCCGTGTGGACAAAATAAAGCCATTTCTAGCTTTATTTCTCACCCAAAATTTCACCCATGACCTGCACTTGAATCACACATACAAATACCAACCATTTCAAGAATTCAAGATAAGCAAACTCTATCATTCAACATGATATATCATCACAAGCATTCATATTTACAATCTTCCTCTTTAATAAGCATACTTGTATCCCCTTTCTTAATCAAACAATATATATAGTATATATGTTATCACCATAAAATGAAATTAAATACATATATAAATGTATCAAAACATAATCATCACTAGCTATTCCAATGGCTAGATTACAATAATCATTTACATTTTCATGCCATTATGGCCAACGTAACCTATACATGCCATTACAACCATAATTGATTTACCATATATATATATACACCGACATAGGCCGATGGATAGTGTGAGTGATCTTTGCCAAGCTTCCAATTCAACGAGCTTCCAATTTACTCTAAAATAAGGGAAAATAAAATAGAGTAAGTATAAAATGCTTAGTAAGTTCGTATAACATGGTCCTTAACTTACCATTCATCCTATTTGAGGTAACTAAGTAAGGTATATTCAACCACTTTGATCTTAAGCCCTACACACATCCCCATTACCTTTGTTAGTCATATATTCCATAGTAACATCAAGACATGTATGGGCTAAACAACAATCAAGTTCTCATGTACATATGCTTTCCACAACATGTATTCATTTAACATGTATAGACTATCTCTTATTATTACAAGTATAGCTTCATAGTAGTTCATTTCGAGTTCAGATAATTTCATGTCAAGACTTTACTCATTTTATTCGATTATTAAGGTCACACAATTAGTAGTACATTCAAGGTGTATGGGTCTATGATCAAGGATGAACATTCTCATCAAGTAATTTCCATATGAAAATATCATCTTCTTGTATTTCATGTCTCATTTCATATCATATTTATCATTCCATGTCAATTTGTTTTAAATTCATCTTTGCCCTTGTCAGAATTTTACCCGTTGAATTTATTCGAAATATCGATGGATACACAGGTAGTACACCCAAGGTGTACAAATCAGAATCCATCAATTCATGTCCAATACCCTTAAGGTACAATTTTCAGAGAGTACCCTTTCGAGCTACATATGTATACAACAGGATTACCAATTCAGGCTAAATCATTTTTATGTCATATGCATTGAAGAGCTTGATCTAGATTACCCGTCCGGGCTAAATCCAATCCATAACATATGCTCGAGAGGATTTACATCAGAATTATCCGTCTGGGCTAAATCCTTTCATAAATGAGGTCAATAAGATTACTTGTCCGAGCAAAATCCCGTCAGCAACAAATGCAGGACCTCATTCATTTCAAGAAATCACGTATCCATCGATTTTCTATTTATTCAACCGAGATTTAAACACTTTTCAAGCATTATCAGGCAAGTGGTCAATCTTATATATTCATGCATTTATGCAGCTCAAATGTTCACATTCAACTCAAGCATAAAATTTAACATTTTTATAGTTTATCGTTTATCGAGTATTATAATTGATCGGGCACTTAACGAGTATGTGATCATTTCACATTTTTATGGCATTTATGCAATTCATAGCACAACATTTAATTCAAACATAAAAATATATACAATTCAGTTACACGAACTTACCTCGACAATTGTTCGTGTATAAAAAATCCAGTAATTCGACTTTTTCCTCTATTCCTCGTTCTAACTTCGAATTTGGTCTATCTGGATCTATACGAGTAAATTTAACATCAATTTATTACATTTTATATTCATGTGAACTAAATTTTCATCCTAGGGAAAATTATCATTTTGCCCCTAACTTATCCATAAATTCTAATTTCGTCCTTAGGCTCAAAAAATGAAATTCATGAAATCTGACCCTCTACCCAAGCCTAGTTGAAATAGACATACAACTTTTACAGCACATACATTTCACAAATTTCAGCATTTTCCATGGATTTTCACCATTTTTCATTTTAGTCCCTAAATCAAGTTTTCATGAAAAACCACTTTGTAAAAGTTGCTTATCTATCATCAATCTTTCATTTTCTGCCATAAATTTCAAATTTCTAGCATATACATCCTTGGCCCAATTTTTATACCTTGATAACTATTCAAATTGATCCACCAAATAGATAGTTTAGGCTAGCCCAGTTTCAAAAATATCAAAATTACTAAAAACGGGACAAGAAAACTTACCCAATTTGGCCATGAAAATTTCTTCTCTCTCTCCTAGGGTTTCTATGTTTATTTTGGGGAAGAAGATGAGAAAATATGATTTTTATTTTCTTTTCATCTTTTTAATTAACTAATTTAGTTGAACTTCAATTTAGTCCTTAGCCTTTTTCTCATTTCCATGGATGAATCATCCAAAAATATCTACATACTTTTTATTAATGATCTAACTACCATATAAGGACCTTAAGTTTTAAATTCCATAGCTATTTGATCCTTCTAGCTACTAGAATCCAACTTTCGCATTTTATGTGATTTAGTCATTCTCGTAATTAAGCACATAATCGATAAAATTTTCTTATCAAAATTTTTACGTGACATTTCTAGTATAATATGGATCATATAATATAATAAAAACAATTTATATTTTTTGACTAGGATTTGTGGTCCCAAGACCACTTTCCGATTTCACCGAAATTGGGCTGTTACATGTATAAATGAGGCTATAACATGTTTTGTGTGTGCTTAAATGATTGATTGATATAAATCATGTTGGCATACTGAAAATTATTTCTAACAAATTTGATAAAATATGCATATAGGTGAATTCGATAAGTTAAGTAAGTTTGTATATTTAATTACATGATGGTAAAGTGTCATTTGAGGTGTTTAAGAGCACATTAGTTGTATGCGATGATATGTCATGCATGAGACTTGGTTTTGACTTGAATTAATTGTTTTAAAATGGCTTGTAAATATGTTTCAGTATCGATGTAAGAGGAAGACCAATTGGGTGAGAAATGTGGCTTAGAAAATAGCCTATTTTTGTCCACACGGGTAGAGACACGGACGTGTGTCTCGACCGTGTGTGACACACGGCCTAGAACATAGGCGTGTGTCCCCTGCATCTTTAAAATGTCAAAACAAAATGTTCAGAATTGATCACACGGCCTAGCACACGGGCGTGTGGATTGGCAGTGCGACCCAAGTCAAAAAGTTATATGGTCTGAGACACGGGCGTGTGACCCCTACATCTAGGAAAAATTTTGAGATTTTGTGAAAAATTTTCTGAGTACCCGGTTTAGTCCCGGTTTGTTTCTAATGCATGTTTTGGACCTCGAGGGTTCATATAATGAACTTTATGATTGATTTCAGACATAAATACTGTATGGTGTACAATATTTGTTTATTTAATCTGTAAGTTATGGTAATGCTCTGTAACCTTGTTTTGGTGACGGTTTTGGGTTAAGAGTGTTACAGCTAAGGTAGTGGGGTAGGTAATTGAGGTCGAATCACTCTAAATTCTTGTGTTAATTTTCTATTCTTTCTCTCTAGCATAAACAAAATTTTTTAAAAGTCAATTCACCCCTTTTAACATTTTCGGTTTGATAAATTGAGCTAACAAAAATTATTATTTAAAAAGTTGAATTAAAATACTTATAATGAAAATAAAAGTTGACATAAAAAAGTTTTAAAAATTATTTTATAATATATCAATTATTTTTTTGTATAATAGGAATTTTTTATTAATATTATACTTGAATTATCAAAATAATTAATATATTTTAATTACATTTATTAATAATTACATGAGGTAAAAATTATATTGTACAAATGTTTTAATTATGATTATGATTTTTTTAATATTATTGAAAAATTTATTGATCCACAAGATATTAATTTTTAAATTTAATTTTTTATTATATTTAAATTTTAAAATAATTTAATATATTTGAATTATATTTAAGGATTGAAATAAAAATTAATTATAATAATTTAAAATATATTATTTTAAAACCAAATAAAAATTAAATGTGTAAATAAGATGTACACATGAAAGTAGTTTTAATTAAAAACCCGATTAAATGAGTAAACTATCTGTGGGGGAAAAAACGTAAACTATTTTAAAGAGCGTCATGTAAAAAGGATTTTGTTTGTAGCAGAAGGCGGCTTTAAAATACAAACAACCCCTCACTCAAGAAACCTCTGAGAAGCCAAAAAAAAGGCATTCTTCCAAAATCAAACGATTTCGATCTCTGATCTGGGATTTGTGACCATGAGCGATGGAGAAGACGCTGTACGGCGCCGAAATGCCATTGCGGAGTACCGAAAGAAACTCCTTCAACACAAGGAGTACGAGTCCAGGGTTCGCGCAGGTCTCCTTCCATCTCATCTCATAATCTAACACTAATATGCCCCCCCCACTTTTCTCTTTCCCTCGATCTGCCTTTCATTTTACATCCGAATTATTATTTCTTCGTTGTTTCCCCCGATTTGTGATTTAGGTTTTTGCTTTTCCATTTTCATTATTCTTCAATTCCATCTGCTTTTTCGTTTTGCTGCTTTGAAAATAAGCTTTTTTGAGAGTTCCCTTTTTTCCCTGTTCTTTTTAGAGATAGCTTAAGTAGGTAAAAATTGGTGAGAAAAGCTGTAAGCTTTGATTGCAGCGGTACATAATTATTTTGTTTTCAACTAAAATTATGCTGTTCAATGCCTTCGACTTGGACTGATGATTTTATTTAATGATAAAATTAAATTCTTGCTTCCTAAGAAAATAAAAGAAACGAAAGGAAAAAAAATGCTTGTAGATTTGGCTATTGCATAGTGAATTAGTTGTTTGAAGTCCGGGTTTTTGTTTTTCCGACTAATATATATCATACATGGAATGGTTTTTGACACAGCTATTCTGTTGGATGTTTAGGTAGGGAGAATCTGAGAGCTGCTAAGAAGGAGTTTAACAAAACTGAAGACGATTTGAAGTCTCTTCAGAGTGTTGGACAGATCATTGGAGAAGTTCTCAGGCCTCTTGACAATGAGCGCCGTAATTATTCCTTTTCCACCGTCGCCTTATTCTTTTAGTGTAGACATTTGTCCAAGCGGCTAAGCGTCTTTAACATTTGGATATCAAACTTACAAACTTCATTGATGTGTTCTTTTTAGTAAAATTTCATTGTTTGGCATTTTAGTAGTTGCATTTGAATTTCTTAGTGTTTGTTGATTCATTTTTCTTTAGAATTGATAAATTGCTATATGTTGGATGTTTATATGATCTTTCAGTGATTGTTAAAGCAAGCAGTGGCCCTCGCTATGTGGTTGGTTGCCGCAGCAAAGTTGACAAGGAGAAACTGACTTCTGGAACTAGAGTGGTCCTTGACATGACAACGCTTACAATCATGCGGGCTCTTCCACGTGAAGTAAGTTATATTAGCTTCCTGTTTAGTTCAGCTGTTTTTATGATATCAAAGTAAGTTCTCTTTTCAAATGTCTGATACTGTTTTACATTTTTGGATAACAGGTTGATCCAGTTGTTTACAACATGCTACATGAAGATCCTGGTAACGTTAGCTATTCTGCTGTTGGTGGTTTATCTGATCAAATTCGAGAACTTAGGGAATCAATTGAGCTCCCTCTAATGAACCCCGAGCTTTTCCTTAGAGTTGGGATTAAACCTCCCAAGGTGATTCTTGCTTCCCATCTCCCTTGTCTCTCAATTCTGGAGATTCAAAGAGTGTACTTTTGTATATATTGATGGGTGATGCACACTGTCATCAAGTGATGTTTGTTTGGGAATCATTTGAAATTTCTCATCTTCATTGCAGGGTGTCCTCCTTTATGGACCTCCTGGTACTGGCAAGACATTATTAGCCAGAGCAATAGCAAGCAATATTGATGCTAACTTTTTAAAGGTCAGTATTTTTTTTATACCATGTAACTTGCCTTCGTGGTTTTATATGTGACATGTTATCTTGTCCTTGAATGAATGCATTACCTTATCATCTGAATTCAGGTCGTTTCAAGTGCAATAATTGACAAATACATTGGAGAAAGTGCGAGGCTGATAAGAGAAATGTTTGGATATGCTCGTGATCACCAAGTGAGAGCCTTGGGAGTTTTGAAATTTTTTTATTGCTTCTTTTTTGTTTCGGTTAATATCATGCTTATGTTTGTTGCTTTTTTTTCAGCCTTGCATCATCTTTATGGATGAGATTGATGCAATCGGTGGACGCCGTTTTAGTGAAGGAACAAGCGCTGACCGTGAAATACAGAGAACTCTGATGGAGTTACTTAATCAGCTTGATGGATTTGATCAGCTTGGAAAGGTACATTGTTTTATTATGAACATAGTTCGAGATTGTGATTTGAAGTAAATATTCTAACACTTTGATCTGATTACCATGGTCTGGAACTGAAATTTCTCTCAGTTTGTCATTCATTGACTCTGCACACGTCACTCTTGAGAAAATATTATCAACTTAAAATTGTTTTGCTGGTGCTTAGGTTAAAATGATCATGGCTACAAACCGACCTGATGTACTTGACCCTGCACTTCTTCGTCCTGGGCGGCTAGATAGAAAAATAGAAATTCCATTGCCAAATGAACAATCGAGAATGGAAATCCTCAAGATCCATGCTGCTGGCATTGCCAAGCATGGTGAAATTGACTATGAAGCTGTTGTTAAACTTGCTGAGGTTAGTCAAAGTTGGCTTGTTCCATTTTCATGCCTGTAATACTCATTACTAATATATTTTTAATCAACCATTGGTTTAGGGTTTTAATGGTGCTGATCTACGAAATGTTTGCACGGAGGCCGGAATGTCAGCGATTCGTGCAGAACGTGATTATGTAATCCATGAAGATTTCATGAAGGTAGAAGCTTAGAACTTGAAATACCGCCTTCTTTTGTTTGGCTTATGTGCATTATAACTTCCTATTTTTTACTATATTTTGGCATAACTATTGAGAAAACAAAGCTGGATAACTGATGATAATATATGCTTACCGCACACACACTCTATGTGGTAAAAAATTTCAGGCAGTAAGAAAGTTGAACGAAGCCAAGAAACTGGAATCTAGTGCACACTACAGTACTGATTTTGGGAAAGAGTAGAGAGATTACTTCTTTTCCGTTTTTGGAAGCCATGGAGTACGGGGCAGTGCATTATATTTTAGATGTCTTCTAATTTGCTCAAGTTAAATGTTGGCCTTTATTTAAGAAATTCGGGATGATGTATCTTTAAATATTACAGCTTTCATGACAAAGGGTTGCACAACAATGTTGCCATAATTACAACTTGATATGCACCAGGCACTTGTATCTATGGAGCCTTGCATGTTCTAGAAAATTGAATTATGGAGCGACTCTTGGCTTTATTTCAGCCTAGCTTGATTAATGTTTTATAAGATTTGTTTATCTAGTTAAAACCGAGTCTAATTAGTTGGAAAGTACATGAATTTTATTTATTTTATCCAGTGAAATTTTCATATATTTTCTTTTTCAAAATCAAATACAACTTTTTATTTATAATTCTTTTTAATCTTTAAAATTTACAAATTTTTTTGGTGTTGTAATGGTAATAATGCTAATTAACTTGAGATTCAATTCAATCAACTATCATCGGTATAGTTAAACTCAATTTGCACATTTAGTTCATCATTACTTCTCTGTTTAATTTCTTTCATTACGTAGTCGTAAACTAGGTAGCATGTAAGTCTCTCGTAGCTACCTCGATCTAATTTGTAACGTAACCTTATTTTGATAAACAAATTTTATACTGTATATAGTATAGCTTTGCAGATTAGAGGTCGGTTAATAGTCTTCAATGTGCAGATTAGTTCAATTTTGATCCTCTTAATTTGAAATTTTTTTAAAATCGTTTTCAAATTTGGACTATTTTAAGGTTTGATTATCCTTTTCAAATCAGGTCCTTTCGTTTAAGCATAATTTAAGGCAAGAATTATTTTGATAGATCCTACTCTTTTGTATTTTTTTACTCATATTTATTTAATAAGTAAGGTTTTTATAATTGAACTGGTCAAACTATTTATCCACCAATCCATCCAGTTCGATTAATAAATCATTAGAAAATTTATAAAAAATATTAAAAAAATTTAAAACCCTGATTCAACCACCCAATTCAATCAATTTTTACCAATCTTCGAATAAATCTGTTCACTGCCCCAACCAATTCTCGGTCCCATCAGTCCCCATTCAAGCAACCTTGTCGATAAGGTTCAATTTCTTAATTTTAAAATAAAATTAGATAAAAGTTAAACAAATTATGTAATTGATTTATTTTATAATTATTATCATAAATAACTTCTGTAATAGTTTTTTTAATGGACAAAGATAGTTTTTATGATTCAATTGTTATAAAACTGGAAGGGAGACCGTGGTAAAAACAAAGAAGAGAATCTTCAAGTTCAAAGAAAATTTGCAATACCTTAGCATGTTCATTAATATATTATCAATAGAATTGAGCTGCAAAGGACAGTAGAATACTTGCTAGTCATTTTCCCAATCAATTAAGTGCTTGGGTCAATGGCTGAAACTGTAGGTTCCCTTTCAGATCAGTCATCCAGAAGATATTATATATAACATTCAGTTGCATCTTTCAATGAATCCTAATAAAACAGAAAATTCACTTGATAATATGTCCAGAAATAAAGAAAATAACTTCATTACCTTGGACTTCGAAATTCCCAAACTACGCAATTTCTACTCTGCTCTAATTCAAAGTTGGTAGCCCTCAAGACTCATGCCCTACCTACCACTAGCTTATCGGCAACCAAAATAACGGAAAACACCAAAGGAGCACAAGTTATAAGATGGGTCAGTCATCAGTGTAGGAAATTTTCTATGGCTATCTTGTTGATAGTATTACCTTAAAAACAGGGTGGCGAATCTCTAACTCAAGAAGCTGAGATTTGATTGCATTTGAGTGTTGAGACTTGGAAGCCTGACTCAAGGAGAATGGTCCACAACCCTTGGATTAAGGGAAAGAAGGACAATATATGCTACAGTGATAAGCTTTTCTGGTGGAACGGACAAGCCTCTCACCTCAGGGCAGTAAAGGAGGGAACTCAATCTTTCCTATGTCTTGCCCAAAACCCTTTCTTTCTGGCAGAATCATTTTCTGATACTGATCTGCCCCACTTAGACCCAACTGAGAAGTGGCGCTTCAAGAAAGGCTTTGCCAAGGAGCTTCTCCGGCTTGAACTGGGTTCTAACTTTGGAGCTTTTCCTTCTCGCTTGGCATTTTGTTGATGGTTAAAATCATTACAATCACCTTCCGCAAAACTATCTTTAACTCTATTCTTGAATAACTTAAGATGTTTAGCCATCAACTCCAGTTCAGCTTTCAAAGCTTTTCTGGATATCTTTGAGACCTGCTTTTCTCCACCCATACATATTGGGCAGGCTGGGTCATATCTGTCAGCCTCTGGCGTCATAGTTTCCAAGCATTCAGTATGATAAACATGTCCACATACAAGTACAGCTACCACTGAAATTTCATTGCAGCTACACGAAGATCTCTCAGCCAAAAGCTTTGAGCAAGCCCCACAAGTTCGCATACCTATGGATGGAGAATACGAGAACCTGCTGCTACATCCACTTATCTTGCCATCACCAGAACCAAAGTGTTCACTATCAAAAGACCACCTTTCTCTTTGAGAAGAGGCCACAAGCTCTGAAAAAGTGCGCATAGACCAGCCATCAGAAGAGCCACCATGAGATCCAGCTGTCAAGTCATTGCTACATGTGGAGAGCACAAAAGATGACCTTCCTTCAGACATTGAATAATTATTTGGTGATTTCGGTCCCAGAATTCGACTATCAGAGACCTGCCTCAGTAGCCGGTGCCCAGGTGAATGGCGAGCCCATCTAGATGGGGTTGAGTTGGAAGGAATATGGCCAAACAAAGTTTTTGTATTTGGTGGTGAGAGTGGTGAAGGTGTACAAAATGAAAGCTTTGGTGCAGATGAATCCACAATATCCGGTGATTCTGCCAAATTCTTCACCTACAGGATAATCAGATGGGCATGTTAAAGACCATAAATGGGTGTAGAATAGGCTAGAGCATCCAAAAGATAAAAAGACAACACACACAAGCATAAAAAGCTTATTCAACTATCCAAACTTACCTCAAAGGAATAATTGCTTGCCCTAGATATGTCTGCAGCATCAACATAAAACAATTTCAAACAAAATACGAAAAGATAATAGAAAGAGGGGAACTGACACCAAGCCATATAACTGAAAACTGCAATGAGAGAACATAGAGTAGTAGGCAATAACAGAATGGATATAACTAGTAAATAAATAAACATAATATTTTATGTTCATTCTTATGAGTTATGATAATGAAGTCAACTAGTAAATACCATGCAATCCTGCATACTAAAGGTGCAGTACCTGGGAATTGAAGACCATTAGAGCCTTTCACATTAAGTTAATAGAAAAAATTATACAAACGACATAATTTCAAGACAACGAACATAGAACAAAAGTTCTAAGCAAAAGTTTCCAGAAATCTTATGTACAGTAAAGATGCTTATAGGAAAAAGGTATCTCGATAAGCTACCTACTAATTAACAAATAAATTTACCTGAAGAGGGGGTCATCATATTCCTACCCATATCTTCACGGATAGGGAATTTTTGACAAGTGGGTATTTCATAGTTCTCAATCTCAAGTGCATTTCTTTGATCAGAAATATTACGCCTACCAGAACCTAATGTCCCTTTTCTCTCCATGCTAACATTTCTGCTAGCTCTATTCGACACCTGATAAGAAGGCTCTTCAATTTCATCAGCTACGCACCTTTGACTATCCCATCGGAAGCTCCATGATGGTGAACATGTTGCATTTCTATGCAAAGTCTCAACTCCAGTTCTCTTTGGAAGGGTCCTTTCCCTTGCAGCTACACAACAAGCTGACCCCATGGTCACTCATATACCTCAAAAAAGAACAGTATTGCAAATTCACACCACTGATTCAAGCAACGCAAAACGCAAGGTGAAGTACTGCATGGGGGATAAACAGCAAGTATTTCCTGTAAAATATATACTTTTAAGGAAATAAACAACAGCACAAACTTTGGAATTCATAATTTGAAAAGATAAAACAACTGCAACCAATTAAACAAACTCAAAATACAACTACTTCAAGCTAACCACATGTTTCATTTTCCTTAAAGAACTATTTTTACAAGTTTATTTTATTTCCCTCATTAGAACAAGACCAAAGCTAAAATTTAAAATAAATACACACGCGCACGCACCGGAAATATTAGTATTAAAAATGAGATATGCAGTTAATTACTAGGGGTTTGAGAGTCTTATGCTTTTAGATATCAACAACAATAAATAAATTGAAGAGTAAATTGAAAAATAATTACTAGCAAAAACACAGTTCAGCTAAGGAAAAACAATAATAGCGAAAAAATCAGCTAGTTGAGACCACCTTCCTCAATTAATCATCCATATACCTGAATAAATCCAAATTTAGAATAGAAATAATGTAAATTAAAACATTTAAGACGCGAATATTTACATTATTAAAGTCTTCAACTACTAGTGAGCATAAATTTGTTCGACTTTGATAATTAAAAAGATTAAAAGAAGCAAAGAATCATTGGTTCGAACATTTACTAGCTGTGCCAAAAAAAAAAAAGCTCAAAAGTTTAACGAAATCTGAAAAACAAACGAAAAAAAAAGCTTCAATTAGGGTTCAAAACCGGCTGCGTTTCATATTCCACAAAGTGAAATGATATCAAGCTTTTCAAGTGCCGAAAAAACAAAAAATAAAGCGTCAATAACAATATAATCAATTAAATAAAAAGGAACTTACAGATTCAACAATAAGCAGTCAAGGAGGTGAAGAAGAGAGAAAGAGAGAGAATCGAACGGCGTCGAAAAATCCGGCAGCGTTCAGAGAGGATCGGCCGACGCTCACGACGGAACAACGAGAGTGCCAAAGGGCACGGATGTGGGATTGTGCAACGTCTGTTCGTACTGAAATTTCTGCTTCTTTTTACGCTCCCTTTCTTTCCTACTTCCCTTTTCTTTTTTTCTTTTTTCTTTTTTTTTTAAATTTATTTTTCACAAAGAAAAACGTCTCTTCGTTATTTTAATTTTAAAGTGTAAATTGTACTTATTCAACCATTACCATGCTTCTGTTTTAATCACCAAATTACGAAAACTTCGACTTTATCACTAATGTTTTTTAATTATTATAATAATATTATCACTAAATTTTTACATATCATATTAATTTAATTTTAATTCTAAAATTTTATCAATTTAGCCCTTGAATACATCTTCGTCACAAATCTAAATCATAATTTATATATAAATAAATTTTATTATACTGTATTAAAATATATAAATAATATAATAATTCCTCAAAAATATATATATTAATATTTTACAGTGTATTTTGATTGTCTTTTGCCATCAATTCATGCAAGAAGAAACCAATTTTGCCTCTGTTAGAGGACTGTATACGTTGGCATTGACATACCCATGGATAAGACTAACATCTGCTGCATTTTGATTCCTGAAGTAGCTTCCTTCATTTGATCATCAGTCTGTAAGTATAACTGAAAAGAACAAAAGCTTCAGCTTTGGAGTGTTGCAATCCAACATGGTAGGAAGCTATTAACTCTAACAGGCATTTTGAGCACTTACAAAGATTTGGAAATTTGGTTTTTTATCGTTGGTTCTCTTAAGATAGCTAGTGCCATATAAGCCTACAAAATAATCAACTGATTGTTGAACCAAACAATCCAACTTCTTGTGTTTTTTATCCACAAAGGAAACAAGAGAGATGTGAACGACCATAACACTGAACCCGTATTTCATGTCTTATTATGATCAAAAGATATAGGGGAAACTAAGATAAAAAGCCTTAAACACTTGCATGCATATGTTTTCCCTTATATGAAAGTAGTATCATCACTACCATGTTCCTATTTCTTTATGGTTGTTTCAATAAATAAAAGACAGAATATATATACATTGAGGAAATATTATATTATTTATATATTTTCTAATACAGTATAATAAGAGCTATTTATAAATTTACTTAATTAAAGGTTTTGAATTTGTTTTATAACTCCGATTTATGATGAAAATGTGTTTTCAGATTAATATTAATAAAATTTGTAAATATAAAGGGTTATGTTTGTCGAATTATCTAGGCGTGTTTTAAAATTAAGTAGAGAAATAGGCAATTTTTAGGAGAGAGAAAGTGAAAGCGCGTCCAACTGGGCGCAGTTTCTACATAGATGGCAAGAAAGCTCGTCTAGTTGGACGCGCTTTCACCTTCTCTCTCCAGGGTTAGGGCTTTTTTTTAGGTTTAAGGTTTTTTAGGGTATTTTGAAAGTATTTAGGGTTTTTGACTGAGACGACAAAAGTTCTTAGGTAATTTTGAGGGGTTGGGAAGTGATAACATACCTCTGCACACATATATTTCATATGTCATGGTGGGATAGGTGTGACAGCCCAAAGTTGACCCTAGTCGGGAAGTGGTTTCGGGACCGCTAAACCGAGTCACCGAAATGTTTGAATGTGATACTTATTGTCTAGAATATGTAATTATGAATGTGTGAAAATTTCAAGCTTCAATTTGGTTGATTTCATGTGAATTTAGTCAATAGGACTTATGTGAGAAAATTCTAAAATGTGATAGGTCAATGTGTGAGGACCTATTAGCGCATGTGGACAAAGGGGGACTTGCATGTCAAATTCCCCCCTACTAGTAGTGGCCGGCCATGACAAGCATGGTAGACCAAGTTTGATGGCCAAGACATGTCATAGACATGTTTTGTTGGTGCATCATGGGTGGAAAAAAATAAAATAATAGGCATGGAAATTAAATAATGAAAAGGAGTATGATGAATACACAAAAAAAAAGTGTGTAGTTGATTCTTTCCCCCCCCATTGCCGTGAGCTAAAGAAAAGAGAGGAGAAGATCTTTGTTCATCCTTTTCTCACCTTCATTTAGCCTAAATTAGAAAGAAAAACAAAGAAAAAATTTCTCATCCTTTGGTTCATCCTTGGCCAAAAATTTTAAGGAGGAAAGAAGAAGAAAGGTGAAGAGATTCGGCCATGCATGTAGCTAAGCTAAGGTATGTTTGATGTTGTGGTGATGAGGCATGAGGATGAGTTAAGATTCGGCCTAGGTGGAGGTTGTGTTAATGCCATTGCATGCAAAATATGAAGCTTGTTAATGATGCATGTGATGATGGCTTGATGATTCTTGAACCTCCTTTTTAGCATTTTTGTGTGAGCACATATGTGCATTGGTTGCTAAATGGAGAAGAATCGGCTAGCAAGATGTGTGCTAAGGTCGAATGTAACTTTGCATGTTAATGAGCAATGCATGTGTTAAATTGATGAAAGGGGGGAGGATGCTTTACTAGTGTGTATATGTGTGTATTAAGTGTTGAAATCGACCCCAAAAATAGACATGCATATTCGGCCAAGGGGAAAGAAATTAGCTAATATGTTGTGTTGATGCATGATTTTTGCATGTATGAGACTTTAATGTCTAATGTATAAATATGGGCTAAGTGCCTTGTGTTCATCTTTTTGATGCCTAAATGATGAAATCAATTTATTTGTTTAATTAAGCTCAAGAGCAAAGGGGAAATAAATCCGATAAAGGGAAGGAAAAAGTGGTTGAATAGCTAGCGGAATCGTTCGACAACACCCGAGGTAAGTTCTTGAGTAAGAGAGCTTAAATTACGATGTGATTAAATCATGTTTTAAGCAAATTAAAATCATGCTCTATGTGTGGCTATTGAGCCGAATGTGCAAGGACGATATGTGCCTTGTGTTTGAGTTTCGCAAATGAAAATGAAATATGAATGTGCCATGAATTATTGTTAGATGTGCATGATTAATTGAATGCTGTCCGGGCTAAGTCCCGAAGGCTTTGTGCTAAGTGAATATATCCGGACTAAGATCCGAACGCATTTGTGCGAGATACAAATTCCGGGTTAAGCCCCGAAGGCCTTTGTGCGAGATACTAAATCCGGGTTAAGTCCCGAAGGCATTCGTGCGAGTTATTAAATCCGGGTTATGTCCCGAAGGCATTGTGTGAGTTACTAAAACCGGGCTATGTCCCGAAGGCATTTGAACGAGGAGCTATATCCGGTTAAATCCCGAAGGTACGTGATTTGGTAATGAATGAGCTTGCTGTAAAATTCCAGCGAATACTCGAAAAACATCCCAATATGGGGATATGTTACGTATGTGTTGAATTTAATCGAGCCCTTACAAATAAATGTTCGCTCAGTTGATAAGCGAGCTACCGGCCTTCGGCTAAGTTAGTCTATTGTGTATGTACATAAGGGTTGTTAATGTTGTGAAGCAAGTGTGATATCGGTAAATTGCGTATTATGAAATATTCCGTTTAGCTAAATGTGTGTTATTCTTTGTTTATGCTGGAATTCCTTGCTCAAAACTTACTAAGCATAAATTGCTTACTCGTTACACTGCTCCTCTGTTTTATAGATTTTTGGTTCTCCAGCTATCGGACTCGGGATCTTGAAGTCGAAGTCGCCCACACTATCAAAGGCTCTTTTGGGTACTATTTTGGTTGAATTTTGATATGGCATGTATAGGACTACCCATTGTTGTTTTTCGAGTACTTTATGAAATGTATAAGTGTACAGCCATGCGAAAATGGCTTGTAGAAGTGGAGTATGGCATTAGACCATTCGTGTTTATGAATGTATAGATGGTTTCATGATGTAACTATAGTTGGAATGGAAGTGTTGAGCAAATGATCAGCCATTGGAATGGCTAAGTATGATCATATGTGGGCATATGTATGACAAGGCCCTAGTTGGTCCATGAAACCCCGAAAATAGGTAAGGTTTACTTTGAAAACAGAGGCTGACAGCAGCAGTGGTGTGGATTGGAAAAATCACAAGAATTCGTAGGAGTGGAATTAAATAGTGAATAAATTATGTAATCGAACCTTGATGAATCTACTTTCATATGAAAGTAACGAAACAATTATATGAACAGTACAGTAAGAGATATTCTGGTTCTTGTGGAACAGGGCCAGAACAGTTTCTGGATTCCCTGTTCCGACTTTGGAAATTCACTATAAATTTACCAGAGATAATTAGAGGTCATACCATATATGTATGGATTCCTCTCTGAGTCTAGTTTCCATAGAAACAAACGGCATCAGTATTGAAGCTCTGTGCAGAGAGATATCCAAGTCGTAATGAGAAAAGGTCAGTGTAGTCGACCCCTGTAACATGGGAGACTTTGACTAATAAACTGTACTAATTGGCCTGACCAAAAATTCTAGAAAAAATACATAGGTGGGGACATGAGTCTATTTTCAGGGAAAAATCACAAAACTGATTTTCGAGTTGTGAAACTCAAGATATGATTTTTGAAGCGACTAGTACTCAGACTGGGCAGTGTCTGGAAAAATTTTTCAAAGTTTGTTAACATCTCGTGTCCGACTCCGGTGTCGGTCTCGGGTTCGGGGTGTTACATTAAATTGGTATCAGAGCTACGGTTTAGTCGATTCTAGGACTACCGTAATGTGTTGGGTCTAGCTATACATGCCATTTTATGTGATTACTTGATAGTGTGGTGATTTCTGACAATTGTAAATGTGTTTATAGTAATGGATCCCGATCGTGACCGAGAGGTAGCTGATGATCTTGAGAGTGTAGCGCCTGCTCCCGTACAACGGACAGTGCCGGCAGACTCTCAACCTAATGCTAGTAATCCGAATGATGAAGCTAGACAAGCATTCTATAGCGTGATGAATGATTGGTTCAACCAATACATTCGAACTAATATGGCTGTTCCACAACCTCCATTCCCGACAAATACTACCCCCGCACCTACATTACCACCGGTAACGGACCAAATAAGGTCAAATAAGCCCCCAGTTGACAGAATCCGAAAACATGGGGCTACTGAATTTAAGGCTATGGATAGCGATGATGCCGAGCAAGCTGAATTTTGGCTGGACAACACTATCCGGGTACTCGATGAGCTATCTTGTACACCCGATGAATGCCTAAAGTGTGATATCTCCTTGCTACGTGATTCTGCCTACTATTGGTGGAGTATTCTGACTTCTGTTGTGCCCCGAGAGCAAGTAACTTGGGAGTTTTTCCAAACTGAGTTTCGGAAAAAGTATATCAGTCAGAGATTTGTTGATCAAAAACGGAAGGAATTTCTTGAGCTTAAGCAAGGCTCCATGTCGGTTACTGATTACGAGCGAAAATTTGTTAGACTTAGCAAATACGCTCGGGAATGTGTTTCGTCCGAAGCTATTATGTGTAAACGCTTCGAGGATGGGCTGAATGAAGATATAAAAATGTTCGTTGGCGTTCTTGAAATACGAGAGTTCGTGGTAATTGTTGAACGAGCTTGTAAAGCCGAAGAGCTTAGAAAAGAAAAGCAAAGAGTTGATGAGGGAACTGGAGAGTTTCGTAAAAGATCCTCGGGAAGGTCTCTTCAACAGACATCGAAGAGATTTCGAGATGATGCGGGCCAGTTTAGAGGCACTTCGGGCCTTTTTAGACGAGATCGTGATCGACCCCCTGTGGGTACACGAGACTTCGGTCGCCAGTGTTGGGAATGAACGTCGAGATAGAACGAAATGTCGATATTGCGGTAAATGGCATTCGGGGAGTTGTAGATTCCCTGACCGCTCCTGTTACAAGTGCGGATCAGTTGACCACTTCATTAAAGATTGCCCGAGGTTGTTTGAACAGAATGAAAATCAGAGTGGGAAACCGGGTGCTACCACTGCTCGAGGTAGACCATCTGGAAATACGGGCAATGCTAGTGGTGGTCAGAGAGGATCTAGAGATGATATAACCAGATCCGAAGCTCGTGCGCCTGCTAGAGCTTATGCTATACGTGCCCGCGAGGATGCTTCTTCGTCTGATGTTATTACCGGTACATTCACTCTCTTTGATACTAATGTAATTGCTTTGATTGACCCCGGTTCTACTCATTCTTACATATGTGAAACCTTAGCATCCAGTAAGACTTTACCTATTGAGTCTACTGAGTTTGTAATTCGGGTGTCAAATCCCTTGGGTCATTACGTGCTTGTCGACAAGTGTGTGAGAAATGTCCCCTGGAAATTCGAGGTTCCTGTTTTCCGGCGGACTTGATGCTTTTGCCGTTTGATGAATTTGATGTTATCCTTGGTTTGGATTGGTTGACCGCGCATGATGCGATTGTGAATTGCAAGAGCAAGACTATTGATTTGAGGTGCGCAAATAACGAAGTAGTCCGAATTGAGTCTGCGGACTTGGAGGGGATGCCAGCTGTAATATCAGCAATGTTGGCACAGAAATATGTAAGAAAAGGGTGCGAAGCATACCTTGCGTATGTACTTGATGACAAAGAATTAGAAAAGAAACCCGAATCTGTGCCGGTGGTTTGTGAATACCCGGATGTTTTTCCGGAAGAATTACCGGGTTTACCACCTGTTCGGGAGGTAGAGTTTGGTATTGAGCTTGTACCTGGGACTACGCCGATTTCGATAGCTCCGTATCGTATGGCACCAACCGAGTTAAAGGAGTTGAAAGCTCAGTTGCAAGAACTGACGGATAGAGGTTTCGCTCGACCAAGTTTCTCACCTTGGGGTGCACCAGTATTGTTCGTGAAAAAGAAGGACGGAACCATGAGGTTGTGCATTGACTATCGTCAGCTGAATAAAGTGACGATAAAGAACAAATATCCGTTGCCGCGCATCGATGATTTGTTCGACCAACTGAAGGGAGCCTCAGTGTTCTTAAAAATAGATTTGATATCGGGCTATTATCAGTTGCGAATTCGAGATTCAGATATTCCTAAAACTGCCTTCAGAACGAGATATGGTCACTACGAATTCTTAGTGATGCCGTTTGGGCTCACTAATGCCCCTGCAGTATTTATGGATTTGATGAATCGGATCTTCAGACCGTATTTGGATCGGTTCGTAGTTGTGTTCATTGATGACATTTTGGTCTATTCAAGAGATGAGACCGAACATGCTGAGCATCTGAGGCTAGTGCTGCAAATTTTGCGGGATAAGCAGTTATATGCTAAGTTCAGTAAGTGTGAGTTCTGGTTAAGAGAGGTTAGCTTCTTGGGTCATGTGGTATCCGCGTCGGGTATTCGAGTTGACCCGAACAAAATTTCAGCCATACTTGACTGGAAACCTCCGAGAAATATTACTGAAGTTCGGAGCTTTTTGGGGCTCGCCGGTTATTACCGACGATTTGTGAAAGGTTTCTCGATGATAGCCACACCAATGACGAAGCTACTTCAAAAGGATGTTAAGTTCGAGTGGACGGAGAAATGTCAGAAAAGTTTTGACCAACTGAAAACTCATTTGACTGAAGCTCCAATTTTGGTGCAACCCGAATCAGGTAAAGAGTTTGTCATTTATAGTGACGCATCCCTACTTGGGTTGGGTTGCGTATTGATGCAAGAAGGTCGAGTCGTGGCCTATGCGTCGAGACAATTGAAGCCACACGAGAGGAATTATCCGACCCATGATCTCGAACTAGCTGCCATCGTGTTTGCTTTAAAAATATGGCGACATTATTTGTTTGGTGAGAAGTGCCATGTATTTTCAGATCACAAAAGTCTCAAATATTTGATGACTCAACGAGACTTGAATCTGCGACAAAGACGTTGGCTTGAGTTGTTGAAAGATTACGAGCTTGTCATTGATTACCACCCGGGAAAGGCTAACGTGGTTGCGGACGCCTTAAGCCGGAAGTCATTGTTTGCTTTACGAGCGATGAACGTGCATTTGTCTGTTCTACCAGACAATGTGTTAGTAGCTGAATTAAAAGCTAAACCATTATTGACTCACCAAATTCGTGAAGCTCAGAAAGTCGATGATGAATTGGTTGCAAAACGGGCTAAGTGTTTTCCGAACGAGGAATCGGAGTTTCAAATTGATGATGATGATTGTTTGAGGTTCAGAAATCGTTTGTGTGTTCCAAGGAATTCGGAACTCATTTCGATGATTCTGAACGAAGCCCATTGTAGCCGAATGTCAATTCACCCGGGGAGTACGAAAATGTACAACGATTTGAAACGTCAATTTTGGTGGCATGGTATGAAACGGGACATCTCCGACTTTGTTTCGAGATGTTTAATATGTCAACAAGTGAAAGCGGAACATCAAGTGCCTTCAGGATTACTCCAGCCGATCATGATACCCGAGTGGAAATGGGATCGAGTCACAATGGACTTTGTGTCCGGACTGCCATTGTCAGCAAGTAAGAAGGATGCGATATGGGTTGTTGTTGATAGACTGACTAAGTCGGCTCATTTCATCCCCGTACGTACGGATTTTTCATTGGATAAACTAGCTGAATTGTACGTTTATCAAATTGTGAGATTACACGGGGTACCTGTTTCTATCGTGTCGGATAGAGATCCGAGATTCACCTCACGATTTTGGAAGAAATTGCAAGAAGCTCTGGGTACCAAGCTGCATTTTAGCACTGCTTTTCACCCCAAAACCGATGGTCAATCCGAGCGGATAATTCAGATACTTGAGGATATGTTGAGATGTTGCATCCTCGAGTTCAGTAGTTCATGGGAACGGTATTTACCTTTGATTGAATTCGCTTACAACAATAGTTTTCAATCAAGTATTAAGATGGCACCTTACGAGGCTTTGTACGGTCGTAAATGCCGTACACCATTGTTTTGGACCGAGCTCGGTGAAAGTAAAATTTTCGGAGTTGATTTGATTAAAGAAGCTGAACAGAAAGTAAAGGTAATCCGTGAAAGTCTGAAGGTAGCCACGGATCGTCAGAAGTCGTACGCAGATTTGAAACGAAAAGACATCGAGTATCAGGTGGGAGACAAAGTGTTCCTTAAGGTTTCACCTTGGAAAAAGATACTCAGGTTCGGCCGTAAGGGCAAGTTGAGCCCAAGATTCATTGGGCCGTACGAAATCTCCAAACGAGTTGGTCCGGTTGCGTATAGATTGATTTTGCCCCCGGAGCTTGAAAAGATTCATGACGTCTTTCATGTTTCGATGCTTCGACGCTATCGATCTGATCCATCACATATAATTAGCCCATCAGAGGTTGAAATTCAAGTCGACATGAGCTATGAAGAAGAACCGATGCGTATCCTAGCTCGTGAAGTGGAGGAGTTGCGAAACAAAAGAGTTCCGCTAGTAAAGGTGTTATGGCTCAAACACGGGATCGAGGAAGTTACTTGGGAGACCGAGAGCTCGATGAAAGAACGATACCCAAACCTATTTACCGGTAAGATTTTCGGGGACGAAAATTTCTTAAGTGGGGGAGAGTTGTGACAGCCCAAAGTTGACCCTAGTCGGGAAGTGGTTTCGGGACCGCTAAACCGAGTCACCGAAATGTTTGAATGTGATACTTATTGTCTAGAATATGTAATTATGAATGTGTGAAAATTTCAAGCTTCAATTTGGTTGATTTCATGTGAATTTAGTCAATAGGACTTATGTGAGAAAATTCTAAAATGTGATAGGTCAATGTGTGAGGACCTATTAGCGCATGTGGACAAAGGGGGGACTTGCATGTCAAATTCCCCCCTACTAGTAGTGGCCGGCCATGACAAGCATGGTAGACCAAGTTTGATGGCCAAGACATGTCATAGACATGTTTTGTTGGTGCATCATGGGTGGAAAAAAATAAAATAATATGCATGGAAATTAAATAATGAAAAGGAGTATGATGAATACACAAAAAAAAAAGTGTGTAGTTGATTCTTTTCCCCCCCATTGCCGTGAGCTAAAGAAAAGAGAGGAGAAGATCTTTGTTCATCCTTTTCTCACCTTCATTTAGCCTAAATTAGAAAGAAAAACAAAGAAAAAATTTTCTCATCCTTTGGTTCATCCTTGGCCAAAAATTTTAAGGAAGAAAGAAGAAGAAAGGTGAAGAGATTCGGCCATGCATGTAGCTAGGCTAAGGTATGTTTGATGTTGTGGTGATGAGGCATGAGGATGAGTTAAGATTCGGCCTAGGTGGAGGTTGTGTTAATGCCATTGCATGCAAAATATGAAGCTTGTTAATGATGCATGTGATGATGGCTTGATGATTCTTGAACCTCCTTTTTAGCATTTTTGTGTGAGCACATATGTGCATTGGTTGCTAAATGGAGAAGAATCGGCTAGCAAGATGTGTGCTAAGGCCGAATGTAACTTTGCATGTTAATGAGCAATGCATGTGTTAAATTGATGAAAAGGGGGAGGATGCTTTACTAGTGTGTATATGTGTGTATTAAGTGTTGAAATCGACCCCAAAAATAGACATGCATATTCGGTCAAGGGGAAAGAAATTAGCTAATATGTTGTGTTGATGCATGATTTTTGCATGTATGAGACTTTAATGTCTAATGTATAAATATGGGCTAAGTGCCTTGTGTTCATCTTTTTGATGCCTAAATGATGAAATCAATTTATTTGTTTAATTAAGCTCAAGAGCAAAGGGGAAATAAATCCGATAAAGGGAAGGAAAAAGTGGTTGAATAGCTAGCGGAATCGTTCGACAACACCCGAGGTAAGTTCTTGAGTAAGAGAGCTTAAATTACGATGTGATTAAATCATGTTTTAAGCAAATTAAAATCATGCTCTATGTGTGGCTATTGAGCCGAATGTGCAAGGATGATATGTGCCTTGTGTTTGAGTTTCGCAAATGAAAATGAAATATGAATGTGCCATGAATTATTGTTAGATGTGCATGATTAATTGAATGCTGTCCGGGCTAAGTCCCGAAGGCTTTGTGCTAAGTGAATATATCCGGACTAAGATCCGAAGGCATTTGTGCGAGATACAAATTTCGGGTTAAGCCCGAAGGCCTTTGTGCGAGATACTAAATCCGGGTTAAGTCCCGAAGGCATTCGTGCGAGTTATTAAATCCGGGTTATGTCCCGAAGGCATTGTGTGAGTTACTAAAACCGGGCTATGTCCCGAAGGCATTTGAACGAGGAGCTATATCCGGTTAAATCCCGAAGGTACGTGATTTGGTAATGATTGAGCTTGCTGTAAAATTCCAGCGAATACTCGAAAAACATCCCAATATGGGGATATGTTACGTATGTGTTGAATTTAATCGAGCCCTTACAAATAAATGTTCGCTCAGTTGATAAACGAGCTACCGGCCTTCGGCTAAGTTAGTCTATTGTGTATGTACATAAGGGTTGTTAATGTTGTGAAGCAAGTGTGATATCGGTAAATTGCGTATTATGAAATATTCCGTTTAGCTAAATGTGTGTTATTCTTTGTTTATGCTGGAATTCCTTGCTCAAAACTTACTAAGCATAAATTGCTTACTCGTTACACTGCTCCTCTGTTTTATAGATTTTTGGTTCTCCAGCTATCGGACTCGGGATCTTGAAGTCGAAGTCGCCGACACTATCAAAGGCTCTTTTGGGTACTATTTTGGTTGAATTTTGATATGGCATGTATAGGACTACCCATTGTTGTTTTTCGAGTACTTTATGAAATGTATAAGTGTACAGCCATGCGAAAATGGCTTGTAGAAGTGGAGTATGGCATTAGACCATTCGTGTTTATGAATGTATAGATGGTTTCATGATGTAACTATAGTTGGAATGGAAGTGTTGAGCAAATGATCAGCCATTGGAATGGCTAAGTATGATCATATGTGGGCATATGTATGACAAGGCCCTAGTTGGTCCATGAAACCCCGAAAATAGGTAAGGTTTACTTTGAAAACAGAGGCTGACAGCAGCAGTGGTGTGGATTGGAAAAATCACAAGAATTCGTAGGAGTGGAATTAAATAGTGAATAAATTATGTAATCGAACCTTGATGAATCTACTTTCATATGAAAGTAACGAAACAATCATATGAACAGTACAGTAAGAGATATTCGGGTTCTTGTGGAACAGGGCCAGAACAGTTTCTGGATTCCCTGTTCCGACTTTGGAAATTCACTATAAATTGACCAGAGATAATTAGGGGTCATACCATATATGTATGGATTTCTCTCTGAGTCTAGTTTCCATAGAAACAAACGGCATCAGTATTGAAGCTCTGTGCAGAGAGATATCCAAGTCGTAATGGGAAAAGGTCAGTGTAGTCGACCCCTGTAACATGGGAGACTTTGACTAATAAACTGTACTAATTGGCCCGACCAAAAATTCTAGAAAAAAATACATAGGTGCGGACATGAGTCTAGTTTCAGGGAAAAATCACAAAACTGATTTTCGAGTTGTGAAACTCAAGATATGATTTTTGAAGCGACTAGTACTCAGACTGGGCAGTGTCTGGAAAAATTTTTCAAAGTTTGTTAACATCTCGTGTCCGACTCCGGTGTCGGTCTCGGGTTCGGGGTGTTACAATAGGACTATCACCTTAGAAACCCATCGTGGGGAAATAAGGTTTCAAGGTAATAATGCTTGATACGATCAGGGGTCAAAGTATAGGTGGAGATCCCAGTCGGTGGCTATTCTGCGGTCACAAGTTCGAGTCTAACTGGGGGCCTAGGTGATGATCATTACGCGGTCAGGAGTTCAAGCTTTTTGGATACCCACAAACAATGCCCTATAGATACCATACATAAGATTGATGCCATAATCATACGAAAAAACTCTAGGAACTTCTGGTGTAATCAACGTAATCTTTTTCTCTATTTCCAAGCAATCCGTATCTTTAACCTTTCATTCTTGTCCAAAGGTTGACACCGAGGTGAACACAAGAGGGCTTTAAGGTGGAAAGCGGATGTTCTGAAATAGTAGAGGTCAAACTCGTGTTGACGCGACAACGGTTGTAGTTATTAATGGGTTGTGTAAAAACGACAACTGTCGTCGCCCCGAAAGGAGCATCACCTTTACTACACTGTAATAGACGCTCCACGTCTGAGAGCCCTCTTGCATCTACGACGGTGTCGACCTTCACATAAAAAGGATGGTTAAAGGTACTAGTTGCCTAGAAATGGAGAAAAAAATTACACTGATTATAGCGGGAAGCCTGTAATGCCCCTCACCAAGTCCGAGACCGGAGCTGGGAACGACGCATTACCTAACTTAAACGCATGCATTCAATCTTTTCTGAAATGTAAAAACTAGGTCAAATTAAAACTTTCCATTCATAGTCTGTTGATTCTTAATATGGGCCTACAAGCCCAAATCATACTTTGGAAACGGTCTGGGATTAAATCGATCGCTTTTGAAAACTTTGGAAAATATCACTTGAAACAGGACACACGCCCGTGTGGTCATTATAACATGGCTGTGTTAATGGCCTGTGTAACACACACGGCCTAAGTATCTAGGGACACGCCCGTGGCCCATGCCTGTGTGAATTAAATTCTAAATGCGAACCTATAGGGGTTTTCACACGGCCTGACACACGCCCGTGTTTATAGCCTGTGTCCCTCACGCCGCCATGACACGCCGGTGTCTAGGCTCGTGTCTAAAAACCTTGACATTCTGTTTCTGACGTCAGCACACAATTTGGGGCACACGACCAAGGTACACGCCCATGGCTAGAGGTTGTGTCCTCCACACGGCTGAGACACACGGCCGTGTCTCTGCCTGTGTGTTTACTACCATGCATTCTAACTTGAAAATTTTACGTGTAGGGGACACACACTGCCGAACAACACGCCCGTAGGACTGACCGTGTGTCGCACACGGCCTAGACACACGCCTATATGTCTACCCGTGTGGACAATATAAGGTTATCTACCAAGCCTTTGCCACCCTGAAACAAAATCTAACATCAACCAACACATCAAAGATTTACTTAATATGATTTCTCAACCAAACAACCATAGCTAAGACCCATATACATTACATATAATCAACCATGCCAAAAAATTACATTCATGAAAGGCTAGCTTGCATTCACATAATAACTTTCAATATTAGTCGTTTTCCATGGCCTTATACAAAATAAATCAAATGCTAAAGTAAGCCAACATATTTGGCCAATTAACAATAACACAAAACTCAAAAGTCAAGGTCCTATACATGCCATAATCAAAATAAAAGATCTAACTATACTAAGTGCTTCGGATGATAGTGTGACTGGCTTTTCTGAAGTAGAGATGATCCTCGAGCTACTATGGCGGCACTATAAGAAAATGGAAAGGAAAATAAGGTAAGCGTAGAGCTTAGTAAGTTGCATAAAAATAAACAACAACTACTTATCATAAAGCAATATGCTCATAACCTTTCATAGATTAATTATGAATACCATAAATAAACGCAAGCACAACTTACTCATCACCATCCAATACAACTCATATTGCATACATTGAGCCCATGTCTTATACATTTCAATTAGGTACCTGTACCACTCATCACATGATCATGACTTTTCTCATTTCGATATAAATCATAACCTTTTGTTAAACCATTTAGAATGCTACTGGATACTCAATAGCCCTAACATGGGTTAAAATACTGATGCCATATTCTAGACATGGTCTTACATTGGCTCTCACCTATCGGTGTCGATGCCATGTCCCAGATAGGTCTTACACTGACACATCCCAAGTTGACGCCATGTCCCAGACAGGTCTTACACTAGCTTGTATATCATGAGGCCGATGCATATCCTAGACATGTCTTACACTAGCTCTCGTCTCAATGTCGATGCATGTCCCAAACA
Source organism: Gossypium hirsutum (assembly GCF_007990345.1). Classification (NCBI taxonomy): domain Eukaryota; kingdom Viridiplantae; phylum Streptophyta; class Magnoliopsida; order Malvales; family Malvaceae; genus Gossypium; species Gossypium hirsutum. The sequence continues at coordinate 27,627,365 of NC_053426.1, read as the reverse complement.
TGTCTTACACTGGCTTAAATATTGTGAGGCCGATGCATGTCCCAGACATGTCTTACACTGGCTCTCATTCTGTCGCTGATGCATGTCCCAAACATGTCTTACGCTAGCACACATATCATCCATTATCACGGTACAAATATCCAAGCCTATTCCAAAGGTTCAACGAAAGTCTTTACTACATAAGTTTCTCAACATGTATTCTCAAATTCCAAAATCAAGACAATTTATGCCATATCAACTCAAATACACATTATAAAGATATAGTTGCATTATTACATACAACTTACCTTAGATTACAAAATGTAGGCGGCTAGACGATTTACTCAACTTGCTTGGCTTTCCCCCGGTCTAAGTCTAATTTTTGTTTTTCTTGATCCAAAATAATAAAAATTCACTCATTTAACCTCTAAATAAATTTAAGCAATCATAAGTTCACATTTTTGGAAAAATAACCATTTTGCCCTTAGACTTTCACAAAATGACCATTTTACCTTTAGGCTCGAAAATCAATTTTTATCAAATTTCTTTAAATTTTAAGCCTAGATGAACCTTTTTTACTCTTATAGTGACAAAAAATTCCCATTGTTTCACAACATTACTATCCATTTTACAAACTTTACAAAATGATCCCTTTTAGGGTTTTCATGAGAAGTTCTTTCACAAAAGTTGTTCACTATACCACAAAGATTCATTTTCTTCCATAAAAACTCAGCAAACATCATGAATCCCTTTATGGTAAAACCCTAGACTATTAATCATTTTGCAAAATGGTCCCCTCATTAGCTAGCTCATGCTACAAGGGTTCCAAATGTATAAAAATTATAAAAAATAACCTTCAAATTGACTTACTTGCAAGAGAACAGCCTGGCTAAAATTTTAAAGCTCCAAGAACCTTTATTTTGCTGAGAATTTCGGTGAAGAAGAAGGGGAGAAAGGGATGATATCATTCTTTTTTTTATTTTATTTCTTTTTAGTCCATTTAGCCACCAAATTTTCACCTAACATTGACTTTTCTATCCCTTTGTCTCCTATGGCCGAACATGCCTCTTTAAAGGGTCTAATTGCCCTTTAAAGACCCCCAATTTAAGTTTTCTAGCTATTTGACACCCTTAGCTATCAAAATAGGACTTTTTCACTTTATGCGATTTAGTCCTTTTTCGCAATTAAGCTCACAAACGCTAAAATTACTTCACCAAAATTTTCATGCACTAATATAAACATGCTATAACTCCAAAATAATAATAAAACAATTTCTTCAACTTTGGATTGCTGGTCTCGAAATTTTTGTTCCGACTAAGCCCAAAATCAGGTCGTTACAATTCTTCCTCTTCAGTGATTTTCGTCCTCGAAAATCTTACCGGTGAACAAATTTGGGTATTGGTCTCTCATGGTCTCCTCGGGTTCCCATGTGGCTTCCTCGACTCCATGTCTATGCCACAAAACCTTCAATAGTGCCAGACTTTTATTCCTCAATTTCTTGAATTCTTGATCCAAAATCTTGATCGGTTCTTCACCATAGGTCATATCCGGGCTTATTTCAATTTCTTCCGATAAAATCACGTGTGAGGGGTCAGATCAATAGCGGCGCAACATCGATACATGGAACACATCATGAACTTTCTCTAGCTCACGAGGCAAGGTTAATCGGTATGCTACCAGTCCAATTTGCTCGGTCACCTCATAAGATCCAAGAAATCGCGAACTCAGCTTGCCCTTTTTACCGAATCTAAGGACTTTCCTACACGGGGATACCTTTAAAAACACCTTATCACCAACTTGAAACTCGATCTCTTTTCGTTTCAAATCCATGTAGGATTTCTGTCCATCCAATGCGGCTCTCAGGCAATCACGAATCATCTTAACCTTTTCTTCAGTCTCTCTGACTAAGTTGACCCCATGAATCTGATTCTCTTTAAGTTTCGTCCAATATAAGGGCGTCCGACACTTACGCCCATACAAAGCCTCATAGGGCGCCTTTTCCAAACTCGACTGATAACTATTGTTATAGGCGAATTCAACTAGCAGCAAATACTTTTCCTAGCTACCTTGGAACTCGAGAACACAACATCACAACATATCTTCTAAGATCTGAATTACTCTCTCCGACTGGCCGTCGGTTTGCGGGTGAAATATTGTACTAAAATTCAGTTTTGTTCCTAATACCTCTTGCAACTTCCTCCAAAGCCGCGAGGTAAACCTCGGATCTCTATCCGAAATAATCGACAAAGGTACTCCATGATGTCTTACGATCTCGAAAACGTATAGATCAGCCAATTTCTCAAGGGAAAAGTCGGTACGCACCGGTATAAAATGTGCCGACTTAGTAAGTCTACCAACAACGACCCAAACAGAATCCTTTTTCTTTGGCGTTAAGGGCAATCCCGATACAAAATCCATGGTTACCTTGTTCCATTTCCACTCGGGAACCATCACAAGTTGAAGTAATCCCGAGGGTACTTGGTGTTCGGCCTTCACTTGTTGACAAACCAGACACTTAGAAACAAACTTAGAAATGTCTCTTTTCATCCCCGACCACCAGTACATTTTCTTCAAGTTGTTATACATTTTCACACTACCCGGATGGATAGTCAAACAACTACTATGTGCCTCTCGTAAAATCCTCTAAATAAGCTCACTGTCCTTGTGTACACAAATTTTGTCTCGGAACATCATGCAACTGTCGGTACTAATACTAAACTCTGATTCATTTCCCGTTTCACATTGAGCTATCTTAGCTTGCAATTCCTTACCACCTTTTTGAGCTTTACAAATCTCTTGCAGAAACATCGGTCTAGCTCTCAACTCTGCTAGTACCGAACCATCACTAGTCACGGCCAACTGAGCATTCATAGCCCTTAGGGCTAACAATGACTTTCTACTCAAAGCGTCAGTGACTACATTCGCCTTCCCTGGGTGATAGTCTATTATCAACTCATAGCCTATTATCAACTCTAACCATCTCATTTGTTGTAAATTCAGCTCTTTTTGAGTCATCAAATACTTTATACTTTTATGGTTGGTGAACACCCGACATATCTTACCATACAAATGGTGTCTCCAAATCTTTAATGCGAATACTATAGTTGCTAGCTTCAAATCGTGGGTCTGGTAATTTCTCTCGTGCGGCTTAAGTTGTCTCGAGGCATAAGCTATCACTTTACCTTCTTGCATGAGCACGCACCCGAATCCATTTAAGGAGGCGTCGTTATATATACCACGAATTCTTTCTCCGATTCTGGTTGCACCAAAACTGGAGCCTCGGTCAATGAAGCCTTTAATTTCTAAAAACTCTGCTGGCACTTCTCTGTCCATTCGAACTTGACATCCTTTTGTAACAACCTTGTCATCGGAGTAGCTATAATAGAAAATCCATTCACGAATCTTCTGTAGTACCCAACTAAATCCAGAAAGCTTCGATCCTCTGTCACATTGCTTGGTGGTTTCCACTCAACAATAGCCGAGATCTTGCTTGGGTGTCCCAAGAATCCAACCTTTTTGAGCCAAAATTCACTCTTACTTAACTTTGCATATAACTGCTTATCTCTCAAGGTTTGTAAAACCATTCTTAGATGCTCTGCGTGTTCATTTTTATCACGTGAGTAAATCAGTATGTCATCGATAAAGACCAGTACGAACTTATCCAAATACGGCCGGAAAATACGGTTTATCAAATCCATAAACACCGCAGGGGCATTTGATAAACCGAAGGGCATAATAAGAAACTCATAGTGCCTATACCTCATCCTAAATACGGTTTTAGGTACATCTTGCTCCTTAACCCTTAGCAGGTAGTAGCCAGACCTTAAGTCGATCTTAGAAAACACGGTGACTCCCTTCAACTGATCAAACAAATCATTGATCCTTGGCAATGGATATTTGTTCTTCACAGTCGCCTTGTTGAGCTATCTGTAATCTATACATAACCTCATCAACCCGTCTTTGTTCTTCACAAAAAGTACCAGAGCACCCCACGGGGAAAAACTCGATCTCGAAAAACCCTTATCAGTCAATTCTTTAGTTGAACCTTCAACTCCGTAGGAGCCATTCTATACAGAGTGATTGAGATGGGTGCCGTATCGAGGACTAACTCAATTTCGAATTCAACTTCCCTCACTAGAGGTAGTCCGAGAAATTTATTCAGAAACACGTCCGTGAACTCACATACCACTGGTACGGACTCAATCTTCAATTCAGATGCTTGGGTATTCAATACAAAAGCAAGATAGGCCTCATATCCCTTTCTCAAATATCTCACTACCGATATGGATGATATCATCATAGGAAAGTCGTCCGTTCTACCCGATTCAACTCGAAGAACATCCCTGCTTTCACACTTCAACTCAATAACTTTCTTCCATAGTCCACTACAACACTATGAGAAGTCAACCAATCCATCCCGAGGATTACATCAAATTCATTAAACGACAATAACATCAAGTTAGCCGAAAAACAGTGACCTCTAATTGTCAAAGGACAATTTCTACACACTTGGTCAACTAGCACATGTCTGCCTAAAGGGTTGGACACTTTTATCACAAATTCAGTGGACTCTACTAGCATGTTCATCCAGGGTATCAATTCCATACAAATATAAGAGTGGGTAGATCCTGGGTCAATTAGAGCAACAACAAATATATCATGGATAGAAAAGGTACCCTTGATCACATCGGGAGACTCTGCCTCTTCACGGGCATGTATAACATAAGTCCTTGCAGGCGCTCTGCCCTCGGACGTCACAGCTGCATCTCTAGGTGCACCTCTATTGCTAACTCCATTTCCTGAGTTTTTATGTGGTCTAACCCTTGAAGGAGTGTTATCCGATCTCACGCTTTGATCCTTATCTTTCTTGACCATCTCGAGATATCTACAAATAAAATGGTCCAAGGACCCACATTTAAAACAACCTCTTTCATTTCCTTGGCATTCACCGAAATGATGTCTGCTGCACTGTGAACATTCTAGTCTATTCGGGTGAGCACTACCAACACTCGCAGTAGAAGTAGTTTGGGCTTTTGTTACCGCGTACTGCTTATTCTTGCTCTTGTTCGAGAACCCCACTGATGTGTTTGATTGAGTAGGAAACTCTCTTGATCTCTTAGATGAGGTCTGCTATGATTTCTCAATCTGTCTTTTCCTTGAGTCTTGGGACGCGACATCTGCCTTTCTCTTCTCTTTGGCCAACTCCTCAGCCTTGCAAGCTCTTTCAACCAGTACCACAAACTCCCTCAACTCTAGGATACCAACTAATAAACGAATGTTTTCATTCAGACCATCTTCAAACATCTTACACATGATGGCTTCTGTAGATACGTATTCCCGTGCATATTTGCTGAGCCTCACGAACTCGTGTTCATATTCTGTCACTGTCATATGACCTTACTTTAGCTCTAAAAATTCTTTCCTTTTCTAGTCTATAAACCTCTGGCTAATATACTTCTTTCGAAACTCTTCATGAAAGAATTCCCACGTTATCCACTCTCTTGGTACAACTGACACAAGAGTATTCACCATTGATAAAACAAATCTTATAGGAGTGATACTACGCACTTCATACACTCCTCCGATGTGCACAATAATTCATCGAATACTCTGATGGTATTTTCCAACTAAAACTCGGCCCTCATTGGCTCATCATCGATATTTGCCCGAAATTCTTTGGCTCTATGTTTACGGATTCTGTCAACTGGAGGTTTCTCTCTCCTAGCCATCTCTGTTCCTTGAGGAGCTACATGAATGGGTTGAGGAATTTAGGGAGGTGGGGGAGGTGGAGTATTCGAATTCGCTTGAATAAACTCCGAGTACCACGCATCCATCATATGGATGTAAGCTTCTCTAGCCCTTCCGCCCTGACTCATTGTCATGGGCCCACTATCAACTAGCGCGTTCCCTTTAGTGGGAGTCGGCGCATTACTTTCCACATCATCCGCCATAGCTACGTTGGGATCCATTTACTATATAAATAAAAACACAATTTATCTCGTCAGAAGTCATCACACAATCAATATACAATTATGGCATGTATAGCTAGACTCGTACTCAAGCTAGGTTAGTCCTAGAACTGACTAAACCATAGCTTTGATACCACTAAATGTAACATCTCTTCCCCAAGTCCGAGACCGGAGCTGGGCACGAGGCATTACCTGACTTAAACGCATGCATTCAATCTTTTCTGAAATGTAAAAACTCGGTCAAATTAAAACTTTCCTTTCATAGTCTGTTGATTCCTAATATGGCCTAGAGGGCCAAATCATACTTTGGAAACAGTTTGGGATTAAATCGATCGCTTATGAAAACTTTGGAAAATATCACTTGAAACAGGACACACGCCCGTGTAGAAGGGCAACACGACCGTGTCGTCATTATAACATGGCCGTGTTAATGGCTTGTGCAACACACACGGCCTAAGTATCTAGGGACACGCCCGTGTCCCATGCTCGTGTAAATTAATTATTAAATGCGAACCTACAGGGGTTTCACATGGCCTGACACACGCTCATGTCTATAGCTTGTGTCTCTCACACGACCATGACACGCCCGTGTCTAAGCTTGTGTCTAAAAACCTTGACATTCTATTTCTTACGTCAGCACCTCATTTGGGGCACACGACCAAGGCACATGCCTGTGGCCAGAGGTCGTGTCCTCCACACGGTTGAGAACAACGATCGTGTCTCTGGCTGTGTGTTTACTACCATGCATTCTAACTTGTAAATTTTACGTGCAAGGGACACACGGCCGAACAACACGCCTGTAGGACTGACCGTGTGTAGCACACGGCCTAGACACACGCCCGTGTATCTACCCGTGTGGACAATATAAGGCTATCTACCAAGCCTTTGCCACCCTGAAACAAAATCTAACATCAACCAACACATCAAAGATTTACTTAATATGATTTGTCAACCAAACAACCATAGCTAAGACCCATATACATTACATATAATCAACCATGCCAACAATTTCGCATTCATGAAAGGCTAGCTTGCATTCACATAATAACTTTCAATATTAGCCATTTTCTATGGCCTTATACAAAATAAATCAAATGCTAAAGTAAGGCAACATATTTGGCCAATTAACAATGACACAAAACTCAAAAGTCAAGGTCCTATACATGCCACAATCAAAATAAAAGATCTAACTATACCAAGTGCTTAGGATGATAGTGTGACTGGCTTCTCCGACGTAGAGATGATCCTCGAGCTACTATTGCGGCACTATAAGAAAATGGAAAGGGAAATAGAGTAAGCATAGAGCTTAGTAAGTTGCATGAAAATAAACAACAACTACTTATCATAAAGTAATATGCTTATAACCTTTCATAGATTAATCATTAATACCATAAATAAACGCAAGCACAACTTACTTATCACTATCCAATACAACTCATATTGCATACATTGAGCCCATGTCTTATACATTTCAATTAGGTACCTGTACCACTCATCACAGGATCATGACTTTTCTCATTTTGATAAAAATCATATACCTTTTATTGAACCATTTGGAATGCTACCGAATACTCAATAGCCCTAACATGGGTTAAAATGCCGACGCCATATACCAGACATGGTATTACACTGGCTCTCATCTATAGGTGACTAGCTTGTATATCGCGAGGTAAATGCATGTCCCAGACATGTCTTACAGTAGCTCTTGTCTCAATGCCGATGAATGTCCTAGACATGTCTTACACTGGCTTAAATATTGCGAGGCCGATGCATGTCCCAGACATGTCTTACACTAGCTCTCGTTTCAATGCCGATGCATGTACCAGACATGTCTTACACTGGCTCTCATTTTGTGGCTGATGCATGTCCCAGACATGTCTTACGCTAGCATACATATCACCTATTATCACGGTACAAATATCCAGGTTTATTCCAAAGGTTCAACGAAAGTCTTTACTACGTAATTTTCTCAACGTGTATTCTCATATTCCAAAATCAAGACAATTTATGCCATATCAACTCAAATAGACATTATAAAGATATAGTTGCATTATTACATACAAGTTACCTCGGATTACAAAATGTAGGTGGCTAGACGATTTACTCAACTTACTTGGCTTTCCCCTGATCCAAGTTTGATTTTTGTTTTTCTTGATCTAAAATAATAAAAATTCACTCATTTAACCTTTAAATAAATTTAAGCAATCATAAGTTCACATTTTTTGAAAAAATGACCATTTTGCCCTTAGACTTTCACAAAATGACCATTTTGACCCCTTAGGCTCAAGAATCGATTTTTATCGAATTTCTTCAAATTTTAAGCCTAGCCGAACCCTTTTTATTCTTATAGTGACCCAAAATTCCCATTGTTTCACAACATTACTATCCATTTTGCAAACTTTACAAAATGGCCCCTTTTAGGGTTTTCATGAGAAGTTCTTTCACAAAAGTTGTTCACTATACCACTAAGATTCATTTTCCTCCATAAAAACTCAGCAAACATCATGAATCCCTTCATGGTAAAACCCTAGACTATTAACCATTTTGCAAAATTGTCCCCTCATTAGTTAGCTCATGCTACAAGGGTTACAAAAGTACAAAAATTATAAAAAATAACCTTCAAATTGACTTACTTGCAAGAGGATAGCTTGGCTAAAATTTTAAAGCTCCAAGAACCCTTATTTTGTTGAGAATTTCAGTGAAGAAGAAGGGGTGAAAGGGATGATATCATTCTTTTTATTTTATTTTATTTCTTTTTAGTCAATTTAGTTGCCAAATTTTCACCTAACATTGACTTTTCTATCCTTTTGTCTCCTATGACCGGCCATGCCTCTTTAAAGGGTCTAATTTCCCTTTAAAGACCCTCAATTTAAGTTCTCTAGCTATTTGAAACCCTTAGCTATCAAAATAGGACTTTTTCACTTTATGTGATTTAGTCCTTTTTCGCAATTAAGCTCACAAACGCTAAAATTACTTCACTAAATTTGTCATGCACTAATATAAACATGCTATAACTCCAAAATAATAATAAAATACTTTCTTTAACTTCGGATTGGTGGTCCCAAAACCACTATTCTTACTAAGCCTAAAATTGGGTCGTTACAAAGCCCTAGAGTTTTTCCGTATGAATATGTCATGAAAATTCTGTATGGTATTTATAGGACATCATTTTTTGGTATTCGAAAAGATTGAGCTCATAGCCGTGTAATGACTGTCAATTGGCTCTCCTGTTATACCCTGAACTATTGCCACATAACGATTGTTGATTGAGACCTCCACGTCGACTTCCACCCTTGACTGTAGAAAGAAGAATCACCCCATAACTGACTTCCCTAGGATAGGCTTCGGAGGCAATTATCCCATCTCAACATGATATATGAAATGCGTGTGGCTCAGAGCTATATCGCATCACCAACGACTCAAGAATACCTAAAATGTAAACCAAATATTTTTAGCAACTGGAATTTTTAAGACTAGGAAATGGTTTATAGTGGATAATTAAGAGGATTTGGGAGAAATTATATGATTGAGGGATGATGAAGCTTGGTGTGTGAGAGCCCTTTTATAGTCGTAGGGAAAGGTTTGTTTATAAAGAAAAACCTTGAAAGTATGCTACAAGAGTGATGAACAATATTCTAAACGTGTTTAAAGTGTCCGAATTATTCAAAGCGATAGGCTTTTCACGCCGGGGAATAGGTAATTTGTTAGAGGAAGTTTATCTAGGCAGGAAAGCTCGTCTTGCTGGGCGAGCTTCCTTTAACAAATTTCTTTTCTTCTAGAAGTGAAAGTACCTTTTTAGACTCCTGTAGAGCACGTTATGCAACGCAGAATCTCTAGAGAGCATAGGCGCGATGAAATTATATGAGTTTTGAATGCATTATGAAAATTATTTGCTCTATACAATATACAACGAATGTGTGCATTCAAAAATGAAATCCAAGACTTTTAATAGGAAGTTCAAGTCAGCCATATCAGGAAGCTCATAAAGAGCCTATATCAGGACTATCATAAAAAGCTACGGTATGTCCGCATTATCTGCAGGATCCATACCGATCATATAACAGGATGCTCACAAAGAGCTGTGGTATGACTGCAACACATGCAAGGTCAATACTGACTGGGATGCTTACAGGAACCATGTAACAGAAAGCTCGAGAAGGCTTATAATATGATGCTCATAAGAGCTATGGTATGTTCGTAACATATGCAGGACCACAATCAATACGGGAAATCCTATATCCATCGAGTTTCATCCATTCAAACGGGACTTAATATTTATCGGGCTTTGTCATATATGTAATCCATTTCATATACATAGCAATTACGTAATTCATATATATACAACATTGAATTCAAACATATAAATATACACAATTTAGTTACATGAACTTACCTCGATAATTGTTTGTGTTCGTAGGCTACTAATCCAATACTTTTTGTTTTCCTCGATCCAATTTCGAACTAGGTTTATCCGGATCTATATGAGTAAATTTAACTCATTTTAATAAAATTCACATTCAATTCCATCCAATTCACATTCTAGGCAAAATTACCATTTTGCCCTTATACTTTTAATAAGTGATGATTTTGACCCTAAGCTCGGATAGTGAAATTCATGCAATTTAATCCTTATTCCAAGTCTAACTGGATTTTTCATATAACATTTACAGCCCATGTAATTCATAAAATTTATAAATTTTCCATGAATTTTACATCTTTACAATTTAATCCCTAAATCACAATTTCATCAAAATTCACTTTACAAAAGTTGTTTATCTATCAACAACCTTTCATTTTCTACCATGAATCTCAAAATTTCAGCATACTCATCCATGAAAAACTTTTATTACTTTAATAACTTTACAAATTAATCCCCAAAATAGGTAGATTAGGTTACTACGGTCTCGGAAATATAAAAATTTCTAAAAAGAAGACAAGAATGCTTACCCAATTAAGCCAATTTAGCTTGCTTGAAATCTTTTCTCTTAGTTAGGTTTCCATGTATTTTTAATTTGGGGATGAAGATGAAATAGATGACATTAGTTTATTATCATCTTTAATTACTTCAATTTCCAATTTAGTCCTTTTCTTTTTTCTAATTTTCCATGGATGATTCATCATAAATATCTACTAACTCCATTTAATGATCTAATTACCATTTAAGGACCAAAAGTTTGAATTCCATAGCTATTTACTACCTATAGCTACTAGAACTCAACTTTTGCATTTTATGAAATTTGGTCCTTTTTATAATTAAACATGAATTCGGTAAAATTTTCTTAACGAAATTATCATACGTCATTTCTATCATAATGCAGACCATGCAATAATATAACATTAAATTTCTTTCTAACTCAGATTTGTGGTCTTGAAACCACTATTCTGATTTCACTGAAATCAGACTGTTACAAATAGAATGCCAAAATGGTAACAATTTTTATATGAGTATCAATATTTTTCTTAAAATATTGATATCAGAAAATAAATATCGATACCCTTCTTTTTCATAACAAATAAAATCGTGATTTGGTATCGTTATTCAAATATGGTAGCGATATAGTATCGTTACCTAGAAATTAAATATCGAAACCAACTTTAAAACTTTGAAATTTTACAAATCAATTCTATTTCATGCCTAAATTTCACAATTAGGTCCATGTAGACTTCAATTTATTATGTTTGTAATGTATCCAAATGAAATTTTATAAATAGTATATAAGTTCAAATTATGTGATGAAAGTTTCCCCGACAACGAATGTGACATTACGTTATTCGGATCTGACGATTGGGTCAGGTAATAGGGTGTTACATGTATGATAAGCGTGTCATATAGTTTAGGGAAGAATGCCACATATACATGCATATATTGATCATTCATGATTGAAACCGAACATTAAAAACCTTGCATGTTTTTTAAAATATTGAGTGGGGGAAGGTGTAATAGCCCGTTCTCAGTGGTGCCAAAATCGGTAGTTTCGGAACCCCATCTTTTAATGATCGAGTTCCTAAATATTATTATTTAATATTTACAAGTTTATTATAGTGTTATAGTGGATTTCAATTTGGTAATTTATTGAATTGGTAGCTTAGTAATGTGAGGACTAAATTGTAAAAGTAGTAAAAATTAATTGGATTTGATTTTTAAGGTTCAAAAGGCTTAATTAGTAAATGATCAAGGTTTCATATGAAAAATTTACCACAATAAGTTATAGTGGCCGGTTAGACATGAATTAAAGCCTCAATTAGTATGAAATTTCAATTTAAAATTAAAGAAATATTAAGCTAATTAAAAGAAAACAATAGTGGAAGGAAAGAGAATGTTTCATTCTCATCTTCCCCCAACCGTTCGAACACCATTGTAGAGGAGAAGAGAAAGCTTCAAATTCTCCCAAGCAATCAACTATTGCATGTAAGCTAATTCGAGCCAGTTTGTCGTAAGTTTTATATTTTTGAGATCATTTTAGCTTGATTTAGCTAACTCGGGTATTAAATCTTAAAATTGTTAAAATTTTAAAAGTTCTTAATTAATGATTTTTGGAGATTTTGTTGTTAAAAGTGCCAATAGGGTTAGTTGCATGCTTTTATAGGATTTGCACTATGGTGTCTATTGATTCACATTATGGTGCCTACTACCCAGCACTTTAGTGCCTATTGTTTAAACACTTCTGTTCCTATTGTTGGTGTGGTATGGTCACCCATGTATCCATATTTGTTTATGATATTTCATTTGGCTAAACTGTTAATGAAGGAAGAAATGATTGATTGATGAAATGTATTTGATTATTACAATTGGATGACATTGTATTGGATTGATATATATATAAATTATATGGTTATATGATTTAGATGTCATGAAATCACCTCAATGTTTTAAAATTTAATTACAGGAAAGTAATGTAATTAGCTATTTTTTTGTTAATTGTATAATGAGGTAAGTTACGATTTTTAAATCTATGAACTTACTAAGCATGTAAATGTTTACTCTATTTCATTTTTTGTGTCTGTAGTTGGCATTTTGCGGAACTCAGCTATAGGATCGCCTAAAGCTCACACTATCCACCTTCAGTCTCGGTAGGCTTATAAATTGTTCTAGACTCAGTTATGTGGCATGTATATAGGTTTGAAATGTATAAGTCATCTTGAGTGATATTGGTTATAGTCCATATGAATTAGTTATTCTCGAATGCTTATAAAACATGTATATAAATAAGTTTGACGGCAATATGGTAAGCTAAGATTAAAGAATATGAATGGTTAAAATGAATTATATGGATAGACATGGAATTGATAAATTATAATGTTATGTTTAGGTATTAAATGTAGTGTATTGAGTTGTGAATTTGGCATTGATAAATTGGCATGATATGTAAATGGATGTCTTGTATCTTAATATATGTGTATGAGTTATGGAAGCTAATGTTTTATTTGTCCTAGCGAGTGGTTTGTTGCATAATTGATAGTATGAAAATGAATAAGTATTGAATGTTTACATGATTTCAATGGTATAAAATATACAAGTATGTGAGATGCTTGGTGCCAAATGAGGCATGTTAAATTGGTATTTGTGATGGAGTTAAATGAATGTTTTGTATATGTTTGAAGAGTTTGATGAATTCATAGACTGGCATATTTACCAAATAGTCAATTGACATCTAGTGAGTTGAGTTGAGTTGACTTGCGATTGGTTTATAAATGTTTTGGTATATGTTTTGAAATTTTTTTATGCAGGTTTAAGTGTCCATCTTATCGTCATTTAGGCTACTGATATAGTTTGGCATGAATTAGACACCAAATGGCATATTTTGTACCACATGGCTTGGCTTACAGTTGTGTGACATACACTGGATAGTGACACGACCGTGTGATCATTGTAATGTAGGAGACATTGGAAACACACAGTTCCCGTTTGTTACATGATTTGGCCACACGACCATATGTCACACATGGGTTAGTGACACGGTTGTGTGAATACTGGAAGAATTGATCGATTTTGGTCCACACAACGATAGTGATTTGCACGGCCTAGGCACACAGTCATGTGACCCTTGGTTTGAAAAATATTTGTTATTTTAGGATTTTTTTTTAGTTTAGTCCTTATTTGTTCTCGAGTCAACTTAAGAGCTTTTGTAAGCTCATTTGAGGCCCGATTTTGACTATAATTTGCATGATGTATGAAATTATAATACTTTTTTTGTTTAATGAAATTTCAAAGCTTGATTTGTGTGTGATTTGTTCCGATAACTGTTGTAGCATTTTGTAGCTCAGGTCTAATGACTGGATTGGAAAAGGGGTGTTATAGAACGTCCCTGAATAAGACCTACAACCTTCATCAACGGTCTCTTATGATAGCATGGCAATTTAACTACCTCCACGGTAGGATTTTCATGTGGACCACACTAAGGAGATTTCTTGAAATTAAGTAGAACTGTCTTCTAATCATATGATAGTTAGACCGGCCTCTTTATTAGGTATTATCATGCGATATAGCAAAAAGTTCTATCTTTAAAGAGGAGAACTAGTCACAACATATTACTTAGTAAGATTATCCCACTATGACTCATTTTTTGTGCATGATGTGACAGGTATTGAGTTGATGGTTATACATTCAAGATCTTTTAGTTATATAACTTCTTATGAAGCTCTACTTAAGTTAGAATGACAACTAAACATTACACAATTAGTAGTACTTATGAATGCCTAAGGAATTAGGTTCATTTACTAATTGGATGGAAATTCATATTCTTACTAGTTGATCATGATCAACCCATGTTGACTTGGTTCAATGGGTGTAGGAATTATCATTGCAAGGACTTACAAATGTTCTCAAGGTTTTATGTAAGACACATGTATCACCTTAATGCATATCTTAATATTGCAAAACGTTTTCAAATATTTGCTTAATGAATGAATATTTTATTTTCAGTTCGAAAATGACACCCACTCTCACATTAAACATACTTACTGGAAACAAATTGAATGGAAATAATAATAAGGAATGGAAAAGGAACTTGATTATTGTCTTAAGCTGTAGGAAACATAGAACAATTCTTGATAATAATTGTCCTCCAACCACTCAAGTTGAGGCTAGAAAATGTTGGGAGGAGTCTGATGAGATAACTCATTACTATATGTTGGCAAGCATGACTAGCACACTTTATAAGTGACTAGAGAGCTGTAAGACAACCAAAGCGATTCTAGAAAAACTAGAAGACATGAGCAAATACAAAGTTGCCTTGGCTCGATAGTCGAAAATTACTAGTTTGACGAATGCCTAGCAAAATCTCAACACTTCGGTCAAAGGCCATATAATTAATCTTATGGGATACTTTGCCAAGGCCACAAACAATGGTGCCAATTTGGACTAGAACACCTAGATTGAGATGGTGTTCAAGAGTTTGTCCAAGGATTTTGCATGCTTTCAAGTCACATATAACCTTGGGAACAAGACTCTAACGCTTACACAACTCATGAACGAGTTAGAATCCTATGAGTTCATGTTGAATGGCGATCAGTCGGTATGAAACACAAAAGCGAATATATTTGTTACTTATTCTTCAAAAAGGAAGGGAAAATGTGCTAAGAAAAGTAAGGCTAAGGTCTCTGGGCACCATAAGTGGAAAGCAAGAGAACTAGAAAGCCTAAAGACTTATTTAAGTCTAAATGCTTCTTCTATAGTAAGAAATGGTACTTCAAGGCAAATTGTAAAGGAATGGAAGGAATACTTGAGCACCGATGGCAAATGTATAAAAATCTTTATGATACCTGGCCCATCTTTTAAAGTTGCCACTAGGATCTAGATTCATCCTATTTTACATATTTCCTAACTTAAGAAACATGTGAGAGGCACCATGTTAGTCTAATCTACCATTAGTGGGAACTAAATGTGTAACACCCTTACTTGACCCGATCGTCGAATTCGAGTACGAAATGTCAGAACTAAGCCCAATTGGTCCTAATCGTAACTTTTAAACTTAACTATTTTAAAGACAAACTTTATTACCTTTCTAATAAATATTTTACAACACAAACCTTAAATTGAAATAAAGACTTATGATCACTAATTTCAATCTATAAAGTAACTGTTTAATTACAATATGTTTGACCTCGAAGTGAAGTCTCTAAAGGTACCGCCTTCTATGTGCATGACACTATACTGATAAAGATCTTTTAATCTAACTCAGTTTGGCACAATCTTGCTTAGTCTCACCTCATGAACCTTAATCACCCTTAAGTCTTGCCACATAGGCCATATTTTTGTAAGTTCAAAAGAACTTAGAGAGTTTCTTTCTATACTAGACAAAATAGCCCCAAACTTGACGAGGTAGTGAAAGAGAATCCAAACACATTTAACTCCTTGATTGTCTTTGGACAGTTTGTCTCAATATGGGTCAACGGTCTGTGATTCAGTCCCTGAACTTATCTATTGGTGGATAGACTGCTAAGTGATCTTCCCTAGTTGATCCTATTTCCATTCAACTAGTTTTGGTGGGTTCTTAGAGGTTTGCCATAACTGCGGACTCTAACCATTTTGTCTCATGCATTATTTCTTCATTCGACCTCTGCTCTAGATATCCATCTAAAAAAAGCTTTTATCTTAAATATTTAATTTCAAGGTTTAGAGGTCATATACCAGTAGGGTTCCTCTTTCCCACCATGTACTCTTATGGTTGTTTTCCTAACTTCTATCCTATGGTCCTCTAGTTTACATCCTCTTTGACGAACATGCCAAACTTGACTAGTCCCTTGCAGATTCCCTTTGCTTACTATAGTCGTGAAGGACTTGCTGATATCCTATCTATTAGGCTAAATAATGAGATCCCATGCCACTCTATCGGGCTAAGTCCCACTTGGGTTGAATAGTGATTGGATTACTTTCTCGTAACCCACCTTATTCACGATTCCTTACTTTTAATGTAATGTATTTGTCTGCTGTAGACCGCTTTGGCCTATATATTCAATAGATTATCATCTAAGTGACCATTCAAGACTAGCCCTTTGACAGGTACTTTCTGAATAGTTTCCCCTTAAAGAGGAATAGTCTTGATAGACATATCTATCACATGAATTATCCTTTTTAGTGCCTCTTTCTGTTATTATTTCTAACTAACCCCTCTTTGCCGACTAGTCTAACTGTAGTACAACCTCTCGTATGAACCACGATTTCAGAAAGTCATATGTTAAGAGAAAATTTCCCATTAACCTTCCAAGGCATTCTACTAACAAGCAGAGCTTATCTGAATGCTACTTGGTAGTTCTTAATGATGGATTCCTTAATCGCGATTTATAGGTAGATCCCCTTCCACTACCTATATACCCAGCGTTAATTGCACATCTTCCCTTAAAAGATTTTAGCTGGATTATCACCATACACCCTACTGGCCCCCCTATTTATTGTTAAGCAAAATTTTTCCCATTTCTATTACCTTTATTCCTTTCTTGGCGGAATCCTCAAATCTGCTAGTTGGCTATCGCTTGCCAATACTCACAATTCTTCTTATTTGCATGACTTTCCATATTCATAGTCCTGGTGGACCACTGACATTTATTGACTAGGTGAAATTCATATGCTACCATAGCCGAGAAATGTTCTTTCACCTGTAATCCCATATTTAATGTCTTGGCAAACGTCCTCGTGTTTTCTGTCCTGACGGACTACTCTGTGTTTACTATCCCAACAAGCTGCATCGTGTTTACTATCTCAGTAGACTACCCTCTGTTTACTGTCCCGATGAAATATTTTGTAACACCCCGTACCCGAGTCCGTCGCCGGAGTCGGACACGAGGGGTTTGCAGACTTATATCACTTCTTTGCACAATCCATTTTAAAAATTTCCAGGCAGTTGGCTAACTGCGTCACTGTCACCTTAAAAATCATATCTTGAGTTTCAAAACTCAAAAATCAGTTTCGTAATTTTTCCCTGAAACTAGACTCATATTCCCATCTACATAATTTTTTCTAGAATTTTTGGTCGGGCCAATTAGTACAGTTTATTAGTCAAAGTCTCCCATGTTACAGGGATCGACTACACTGACCTTTGCGCATTACGAATTGGATATCTCCCTGCACAGACCTTCAATACTGATACCGTTTGTTTCTATAGAAACTAGACTCAGAGAGGAATCTATACATATATGGAATGACTCCTAATTATCTCTGGTTAATTTATAATGAATTTCCAAAGTCGGAACAGGGAATCCAGAAACCGTTCTGGCCCTGTCTCACGAGAACCTGAATATCTCTTAACATACTGTCCATATGATCGTTTCGTTACTTTCCTATGAAAATAGATTCATCAAGGTTTGTTTACATAATTTATTCACTATTTAATTCCATTCCTACTATTTTTAGTGATTTTCTAAATCTACATCACTGCTGCTGTCAGCATCTGCCTTTAAGGTAGACTTTACCTATTTCATAGTTTCCATGATTCAACTAGCCCTTTTAGCATAAATAGCACAAATTATGATAGTGATTAACCATTCCCATGGCCAATCCTTGTTAAGCATATCCACACCTCTCAATAACCATATCCATACCAAATGATTATAACATTATGCTCAAACATATATAAGCCATTTTCGCATGGCTATCCAAAATTATACAAATCCAAAGGGTCCATGACCCACAACAAAAAGGGTAGTCCTATACATGCCATATCCAGAGTTCAACTAAAAGAGTACCAAAAGGGCTTTGATAGTGTGGATGACTTCGACTTCGATGATCCCGAATCCGATATCTAACGAACAAAATCTATAAAACAGAGAGCCAAAGCAACGGGGTAAGCATTTTAAAGCTTAGTAAGTTTCAAGTAATGAAATCGGCTTTGACTAAAGTATTACATTCACATAGCTAAATGAATCACTTTATTAATACACATTCTCATAAACATACTTACTTCACATTTCATCAACATATACACACAAGGTATTAACCTATCTAAAAGCCGAAAGTTCGTTAGTCGATTGAACGAATACTATTTAAAACGAATCGACTTTTCCGTTGCACACGCAAACATACCTTATCGTTTGGGTTTTTCGAGCGTATTAATTGAATTTATTACAGCACAACACGCTCACCTTCGAACCCAAGTTTCTTCGGAATTTAGCCGGATATAACCACAAGCACAATTGCCTTCGAGTCTTAACCCGGGTATAGCAACTCGCACAAATGCCTTCGGGTCTTAGCCAGGATATATCAACTCGCACAAATGCCTTCGGGTCTTAGCCCGGATAAAATCACTAGCATAAATGCCTTCGGGACTTAGCCCGGATATCATTCAAATGCTCATGCACACATATATCAACAATCATGACACATCCATATTTCATTTTCGTTACTAAGGCTCAAACACAAAACATTTATTAAACCTTTCCAATTTCGGCTCAATAGCCACACACAAAGAGCATGATTTCAATTGGCTTTATAACATAGTCTCTATGCACATTCGGCCATCCGTCATAGTATGACTAATCATCTCAATATAATTCAAGTAGGGTCATTACTCGAAGACTTACCTCGGATGTTGTCGAATGACTTCAATGGCTATTCAATTACTTTTTCCTTCCCTTTATCGGATTTAGTTCCCCTTTGCTCTTGAGCTTAAGTTCAACAAATTTTAAAATAGTCATTAACCGACTATTCAAGTATTACTTTCAGAATATAATATATATAGATTCAACTTTCACACACATAGATTACAGTAAGCTTTATAAAAATCAATAAATAATTCATTAGCAAATTTTCATTAATGTTTACAATATAATTACAATTTCCCTATAAGCTGACTTCCTGAGCAACAGTCACTAAAGTTTTTATAACTGGAGCTACGAAACTCCAAATCAATTGCCGTAAATTTTTCTTGACAGAAGACTCATTTATCTATTATCCATAAATTCAAAATTTTTAGTTTAGCCCAACAATACCAGATTTTTCTTAAAGTTCACCTTGTTTCACTGTTTGACTAAACTGACTATCCTTCACTACGAATCAAATTTCTCATTGTACAGAATTCAAAATATGTTCTTGTTTATTTCATTTCAAACTAGACTCATTACGGAGTCTAAGCACATAAATTTTATCTTAGGGCCATTTTTGTACAATTTATACTGATTTTATAAAAACAGAACAGGGAATCTAGTAGTCATTTTGACTCAGCCCCACAATACTTCAAATATCTCAAGATCGGTAACTCTTTTGTTTTTATAGTTTCTTTTGTAAGAAACTAGACTCTTCAAGCTTTAATGACATAATTTACTCAGCTTCTAATTCAACTCCTACAAATTATGGCGATTTTCCAAAATCACCTTACTGCTGCTGTCCCCAAGCAGATTATTACCAAATCAAATGCTAACATTTGCATTTCACCTTAGTAGCTAGCTTAGCAAACCTTAATTTAACATATAATTGTTCATAACACAATTAAAGCATCCTCTCCATTCCATCAATTCAAAACACATACATTGCCCAATAGTATCCAAAATCATATTCGGCCTTAGTACACAACTTGTTAGCCGATTTTTCTCCATTTAGCAACTAATGCACATATGTGCTCATTTGTTAGACTCTACTTCACCTAACTACCATTTTCTTTTTCATCCAAATAACATGAACAACAACCATTTCTTGAACATTTTCTCTTCAACAATTCTTCATAAAACATAAAGACTATAACCCAATCTCATCCTTTAATAACTAAAACCGAATGCTCAAGACACCACACCATTTCAAATTTTGGTCATGGGTTAAGCAAAGAACTTAATGACTAACTAAAAAAAATGCTAAAAATCCAAGAATCATCCTTGAACTTACCTTGATTTAGCTAACCACCATAGCTGAATTTTTCAAAGCTTTTCTCTTCTAGGTACGGCAATGAGGAGCAAGGATGGAGAAACTTTGGTTTCTCCTCCCATTAACTAGTATTTTATTAGCCTTATTCCTTATTTCATTTCGTAACATAAAATTATTAGCATAAAATGTTGACACAAAATAATTATAATATGCTTTAGTCCATAACATGGCCGGCCACCATCTAGAATTTGGCCAATTTGACATGCAAGTACAAGCATTTTTAACATGCATCAATAGGCCACTTTAACATTTGCCTATCACATTTTTAAATTTTCTCACACAAGTCCTATTTAATAAAATTCACTTACAATTAACAAAATTCAAACATGAAATTTTCACACATGCATATATACATATAATAAGCTTCAAATACGGCGGTTAATTATTTTTATGACTCGGTTTTGTGGTCCCGAAACCACTTTCCGACTAGGGTCACATTTTCGGCTGTCACATATTTTGGTTGCCATAACCGAGCTATGGTCTTACACATGAGACCTCTTTTGAGGTGTCACCCTATAGGACCTTATCGTTGTCGAGGTGTTTCCCCATAAAGCCTACTGATCGCCATCGCGGTGTTGCTCTATGGAACCTAATAATCGTCATTAGATGTTGTCTCGAAAGACCTATTTAACATTTCACCTTGACACTCAAACACCGTAGTGTCCCCTCCAAATGGCTTGGAGCTTCGCACATCACAGTTTGCACTAAACAACACCGTATGGTAGAATCTTAACGAAATTCCTTTTTCCCTATACATACTCACATTCCTCTAGTTCACCAAAACTACCTTGATGCTTGAACACCAAAGTGTCCACTTCATAAGGCTCGGAGCTTCATACATCACGGTTTGCACTCAACAACACAATATGGCAGAATATGGAAGCACCATTTTCCATCCCTATCTTCATCTAACCCATCAATAATTTCCATTCGTTTTGTAACACCCCTAACCCATCTCCGTCGCTGAAAAGATTTCAAATCATATGAACACATATTTATAAACATTTCATATCATATCAATAAGCAAATTAAAACCAAGTCAAAACATACATATTAACCCTTACACAAGCCCTTGAGGCCCTAAATACCCGTTAGAAACAAGTCAGGACTAAATCGAAAACTCAGAGAATTTTTTAGAAAACATTGAAAATTTTCGACACTGTAGGGGTCACACGGCTGTGTCCCAACCCATGTCCATGCCCGTGTAACTCACTAACTTGGGTTACACAACCAAAGCCTGTGTGCCAGGCCGTGTACCCATCGAAATAACATCACACGCTTGTGTGTCAGGCCGTGTACTAGGTCGTGTAACAGCCTGACTTGCAACCCTTCGAAAGCTATAGGGGACACATAGTTGTGTCTGTAACAGTCCATTTTTTAGTGAAATTGAAACAGTGGTTTCAGGACCACAAATTCGACCCAAAAATAAAGTTTATTTCTATTTTTATTATATTGTCCATATTATGATAGACATGTTGTGTGAAAATTTTGATACGAAAATTTTATCGATTAAGTGTTTAATTACAGGAAGGACCAAATCGCATAAAATGCAAAAGTTGAATTCTAGTAGCTAGAAGGATCAAATAGCTATGGAATTCAAAACTTAAGGTCCTTATATGGTAATTAGACCATTAATAAAAAGTTAGTAGATATTTTTGGATGATTCATCTATGGAAAATTAGAAAAAGGCTAGGGACTAAATTGGAAACCAAAATTATTAAAGATGATAAATTAATTAAATAGAAATAAAAATAATTTTTATCATCTTCTTCCCCAAAATAATACATGGAAACCCTAGGAGAAAGAGAAGAACCTTTCTTGGCCAAATTGGGAAAGTTTTTTTGTCCTATTTTTAGTAAATTTGATATTTTTGAAACCGGGATAGCTTAATCTATCTATTTGGGTGATCAATTTGAGAAGTTACCAAAGTATGGAAAATGGATCATGGATTTATATGCTGAAAATTAGAAATTTATGGTAGAAAATGAAAGGTTGTTGATAGATAAACAACTTTTACAAAGTGATTTTTGATGAAAACATGATTTAGGGACTAAAATGTAAAGTTGTGAAATTGAAGAAAAATGCTGAATTTTTATGAATACATCTGTTGTAAATTTTGTAATGGATTTTGGTTAGGCTTGGAATAGGGAGTAAATAGCACAAATTTTATTTGCCGAGCCTAGGGACGAAATGGAAATTTATGAAAAAGTTAGGGGCAAAATGGTAATTTTGCCTAGGATGTAAATTGAGCCCAAATGAGTATGAAATATGATAAATTGATGTAACTTTTACACATATAGTTCTGGATAGACCAAATTCAGAGCTAGAATGAGGAAAGAGGAAAATGTTGGATTAGTAGATTTTACATACACAAACATTTTCAAGGTAAGTTCGTGTAACTAAATTGTGTTTATTTACATGCTTGCATTGATTGTGTTTTTGTAAATTATATAAATTTCATAAATATGTGAAATGATTACATATCCGATCAAGCCTGATAAATCAAAATGTTTAAATTAAATGATAATGTTCGATAGATGATAAAGGATAAACGATGAAAATCTTACTTATATGCTTGAAATGAATGTGGACTGTGTTTATTTGAATTATATGGATGTTGTGGATGTATGAAATAAACAAATGCCCGATAATGCTTGAGAAAAATGTTTAAATCTCGATTGAATAAAATGGAAAATCGATGGATATGTGATTTCTAGAAATGAATGAGGTCTTGCATTTGTTACTGACGAGATTTAGCTCAGACGAGTAATCCTATTGACCTCATTACAGAAAAGATTTAGCCTGGAGGGTAATCCTGATATAATTCCTCTCGAGCATATGTTATAGATTGGATTTAGTCCAGACGGGAAATCTAGATCAGGCTCCTTAGAGCATATGTCATAAAAAATGATTTAGCTTGGACTGGTAATCTTGTTGTATATATGCGTGGCTCGAGAGTGTATTCTCTGAAATAGTACCTTATAGGTATCACTGAACATGAATTGATGGATTCTAATTTGTACACCTTGGGTGTACTACATGTGTATCCATTGATGTTCCGAACAAATTGAACGGGTAAAAATCTTGACATGAAAGGATATGAATAAGAAATGAGTTATTACACGTAGTTGTTTGAAATCCATGAAAATGATGCTACATGACAATTGACATATGAAAACATGAGATGATGATATTTGTACATGGGACTCTTTTGATAAATATGTTCATCCTTGGTTATAGACTTGTACACTTTAACTGTACTACTACTCGTGTGACATTGCAATTTCGAGTAAAATGTGTAAAGTTTTGATATGAAATAATCTGAACTCAAGATTTGTTATATGAAAATATACTTGAGATATAGTAATGTGAATTATACATGTTGTGGAAATCATATGTGCATGAAAACTTGATTGTTATTGAGCCCATACATGTTTTTGATGTTATTATGGAATATATGATTAACAAGGGCAATAAGGATATGTGTAGGGCTTGATGTCAAATTGAATGAATGTGCCTTACATAGTTACCTCAAAATAGGATAAATGGTAAGTTAAGTACCATGTTATACAAACTTACTAAGCATTTTATGCTTACTTAGTTTTATTTCCCTATTTTATAGTAAGTCGGAAGCTCGTTGACTTAGAAGCTTGGTGGAGATTACTTACACTATCCATCGGCCCATGTCGGTACAATATGGTAAATCAATTATGGTTGTAATGGCATGTATAGGATATATTGGCCATATTGGCATGTAAATGTAAATGATGCTTATAATCTAGCCCTTGGAATGGCTAGTATTGGTTTGTTTTAATATACTCGTAATGTCAAACAATGGTAGCTACATATATGTTAAGTAGTTGATCAAATTATTTCTAACTTGAGGACTTAACTAAGGTAAGATTATAGACATGTATGCATGAAATGATATGCCATGATGACTGATCGAATTTTCTTGATTTGAATGCTTGAAATGGTTGGTATTTGGATGTGTGATTCAAATGCAGGTTATGGGTGTGATTTTGGGTGAGAAATGAAACTAGGAATGACTTTATTTTGTCCACATGGGCAGAAACATGGGCGTGTGTCTAGATCATGTGTGACACATGGCCGTATACATGGGCGTGTAGTTAGGCCGTGTGTCCCCTGCACATTAAATTAGAGAAACAGAATGCTCAGAATTGAGCACACGGGCAGAGACACAGGCATATGTCTCAGTGATGTGTGCTACACGGCTTAGAACACGGGCGTGTGTCTTAGCCGTGTGAAACCTGCACCTAATTTTGAATTGAATTAATTAACCACATTGCCTAGCACATAGGCATGTGGCATGGCCGTGTGCACAAGTCAAAGAGTTACATGGGGTCGAACACGGCCTCCAGCACGGGCTTGTCCTAGGGTTACACGGGCGTGTCCCTTGGACCACATGGGCGTATGAGCCCCGCACCTTGGAAAATTTTTGAAATTTCACGAAAAATTCTTAGAAGTTTCGATTAAGTCCTGACTCAATTCTAATGCTCGTATTGGACCTCGAGGGTCCATTTAAGGGACGTTACGAATGATTTCAGAATTTGATTAGTAACTTGTATGATTTATCTGTAAATATTTCTAAAAGTTTCGGTAATGCTCTGAAACCCTGTTCTGATGACAGTTACTAGTTAGGGGTGTTACACGCCTGGCCGTGTGTCACACACGACTGATACACATGCTCGTGTCTCTGCCCATGTGGATGAAAATAGGCCATTTTACAAGCCATTTTTCTCACCCATCAAGGCATATACCTACAACCAAAAATGTACATATATACAAGCCATAACAAGACACCAAAATGATGTATAACCATGTACTCAATTTATCCAAATAATCAACTAACTTATAGGCATACTTACATCAATACATGCCATTTAGTTTACTTACCAAAACTTATCAAAGGGCACCAAATATGCCATTCAATCACTAACTTCAATAAATATATATGTTTTTCATAACAAAGTACCAATTCATATCAAGTTACAAGACTTATACAATATGCATATTCAACTATCACTATCATCTTCCATCATTCAAACACACCAAGCAAATCATCAACCATTTTAATGCTAATATTCACATGCCAAAAACTAAGTTCAATTCATCACCAAAATTCCGTAACATAAACCAAACCAAATGGCCATTTCAACAACCAAACACATGGCCAACATTAGCCCAAAATACTTATACATGCCATTATAACCAAAATTAAACATCCAAAAGTACTAAAAGAGCTGATGGATAGTGTGATATAGCTCCGACAAGCTTCCAACCCAAACAAGCTTCTGAATCACTATAAAACACGAAAAATAACATAGAGTAAGCATTTAAGCTTAGTAAGTTTGTATAACTTAAAACATAACTTACCATTTAATCACAAATTAGGTAAGATAAACATAGCATATCCCAACATAATTTGGCCAAATGCCTAAGCACATATGCACCAACCATGTTAGCCATGTAAATACATATACAAACCAATAATCATGGATGGACACAACAATTGATTAAGTTTCATATACATGTATCATCCAATTCAATTTTCCATATATCATGTAACAACATTTCCATATAATTCATATGTATCCCTGTAATAGTTTGTAATGAACCCTTACCATTTTGTATCAGAATAATGCCCGTTGAGCCATTTAGAATACCTTTGGATACCAAGGATAGCTCAAACATAGTGTGCTAACTCATATAATTGTAATTCGAAAAATCTTGTACATGTATGCTCACACGAGCAGTGAATCGGTATGCTCACACGAGCTGTGAAAATAGGTCTACTCACACGAGATGTGGGTTGAAACGTAGTTACACGATGCTGCTCACATGAGCTGTGGAGTATCTGCAACACATGCTGACCTCAGCCATTGGTAGGACATTCAAGACCAACACCCGAATCATGTAAACCCTAATGACATGTCATTTGTATCCTACGAATTCCTAAGGTTCAAATGGGGCTCGGTAATAGTCATACGTCATTGGATACGCAACTGGTATATACGTATAGCAATTCACGACACAAGTATATTTCAATCAAAAGCATATATACAAAATTTAATTACATGAACTTACCTCGACGAGTATATGTAGATACGGAAGTGATTAATCCAGGACTTTCTCTTTTCCCCGATCTAAAGTCGTATGAGGTCTGCCTTGGTCTATATGGATAAATTTAACTCAATTCAATATATATTTCATTCAATTTAACCCAAAATAATATTTTGGAAAATTACCTGCCCCTATACTTTTAATTTCTTTGCAATTTAGTCCGTAGCTCAAAAAAATTGAAATTCATGTAATTTCACCCTAACCAACTATAGCCGAATATCAATTAAGTCCCTAGCAAGCCTTATATTTCATTTATTTCACAATTTCACCATGTAAAACTTTCTAATTTTCAATTTAATCCTTATTTGACATTTTTATCAAAAATTTCTTTACAAAAGTTGTTTATCTAACAACAACTAATCATTTTCTTCCATAACTCAAAAAAACTCATGCATATTCATTAATGGTAAAGATCTAATAGATTAACAATTTCACAAATTAGTCCCCGAGCTAGCTAGATTAAGCTACAACGATCTCGAAAACATAGAAATCATTAAAAACGGGATAAAAATACATACCAATTAGGTCAAAATGAATATGGTCGAACCCTAGCTTAGAAGAATAAGAAATTTTCTGTGGTGGCTTTATAAAATGAAGAAGATGAATGCACTTTACCTATTTTAATTATCATTTAATTACCAAATTACAATTATAACCTTTAAAAACTTTAAAATTTACACAAATCCCAAGCCATCACATTCCACTATCTTTATTAGTGGTCTAATTTCCATATAAGGACTCTTACTTTAAGGTTCTATAGCTATTTAATACTTTTAGCTACTAGAACTTAACTTTTGCACTTTACGCGATTTAGTCTTTTTTTATCAAATTGAGCATGTAAACAGTAAAATTTCTTAACAAAAATCTTATACGGTACTTCTATCATGCTTTAGGCAATACATTAATAATAAAATAAATTTTTCAACTTCATATTTGTGGTCTCGAAACCACTGTTCTGATTTCACTGAAAACGGGTAGTACACGTTTCCCTACTATTATAATCATGCAATACATGCATTTTTCTTACATATTATCATGGGGTACATTACCTTTTTAAACATGGAACCATAATTATTTCATACATATTTAACTACTTTGGTGGATACCCATATACCACAATTAATCTTATGCATGTTTAGCATTCACATTCAACAGAGTTCATGCATCATTTAACTACATTGGTGGATACCCATATACCACAATTAATCTTATGCATGTTTAGCATTCACATTCAGTAGAGTTCATGCATCATCATAGTATTCAACACATAAACATTGTAGCCACACAACATTTCAGGTAGGGGTGAGTAAAATCCGATTCGATTCGAAAAACTCAATAAAAAATTCAAATTTTGAGTTAATCAAGTTATTCAGATCAACTCAAATAAAAAATTAAGTTTATTTTTTTAACTCGAATATGAATTACACAATTTGAGTTATCCAAAAATTCAAATAAGAAAAGGAAAAACTACACCGTTTTGATAAATGTTTACCTTTTCTAAAGTTAAAAGACAAAATTACGTTATTTTGATAAATATTTACTCATTAAGTTAAAAGGTAAAAAAATTATATTGTTTATGTAGTTAAATAATCTTGTACTTCATCTACTAGTTAAATAATCAGTCCATGTAAATGCAACATTAAGTATAAATAATATGATTCTTTAACTCGACTCGACTTAACTCAAAATTTTTTTCACTCGATTCGATTCGAAAAAAATTCAAATTGAGTTTGGTTGCTAAAATATGATTTGTCAACTCGACTAACTCGAATTATTTTGACTCGAATCAACTTGACTCAATTCGACTTGACTCGATCAAATACTCACCGCTAATTCCAGGGATGGGGTATAGAAACTCACATTTTGTTTCTTTGCCTTATCGGCTCAGCCTTTCTAAACGCTAGAGCTTCCAATCTACAAGTAGTAAGCATGAAAACCATAATTATGAGTTAAACTCAGTATTCTCATATTAAAACTCAATTTCCCAAAAACATGAAAAACCCTTAAAAAGGTTTTTGGAAATCCTTAACTTTATTTTCTTAATCTTACGTATATAGAAAGACTGAGAACCTTAACAACTTGTTGGATTCTCTACCTTTTCTACTCAAACATCATGATCACTGCTCCATACAGAGCTTCCCATAACTATCTATTCTTCGGAGCAACCTAAGAAAGAAGATGAAGAAAAGAAGAAGGTGAAACAGATTTGAGAAGAATTCTCCTTGAGAAGTTATTTTCCATAGCCCTTCACGCTCGATTATCAACCCCATAAAAACCATCCATTAGTAATCATGTTGTCTCCTACTAAGGAACCAACTGGTTCTAATTCAATAGAACCTAAATTGGATCTCAACCATGTCTCAATTAGTCACTAAACTTTCCTAATTTTCCAGTAAAGGCCGCTAGTGTATGGTTTCTTTCAATTTAACCCCCAATTGTTTCTAATTTCCAAGCTAAAAGAAATTCGGGTGTGACAGAAGGAGCCATGACAAAGGAACCAATATGTATAGTCGACACATGTATGGTTGAAAATGGGAATCAAGCTATAACAAAAAAATTGGTAGAGTGGGCTAATACATTTTCTAAATATTCGACATGGGAAACACTATAAGATTTATAATAGAGGTTCCCTTTATTCAATACTTGAGGACAAGGATCTCTCATGTAACATACCTAAAACCCCCTAAGTCAAGGATAGTGTTAATACAAGATGATAGGTGTTAGAATTTTCTGAGAAAATTAGATAAGAACTACCAGTGTTAATAGAGAAGGCAACCAGATATTGGAAGAAATTTGAAGGACTCGTGTATTGAGAAAAATAAATCTAAGGTATTGACTAAATTACAAAGAAGTGAAAAGTAATTAGGGTCAAAGCATGAATATTAAAAAGTTGAAAGGTTGCAGTGTAAATTTAGAAAAGTTGAAGGACCAAAAGTCTAAATATCCAAAAAAATTGTGACAAAATTTGTAGGAAGGGACTAATTGAATAAGTGGATAATTTTACCAAATATAAGGGATTAAATCATAATTTTACCAAATAAAATATTGATGGGGTAAAATAGTCATTTCTAAAATAGGAATATCATGATAATTATGGGTGTGGTGTTAAATTTTGATTGGGTAAAATTATTTTAATAATATTTTATTAAGATGTTTTATTAATATTTTATGTATTTTAAGTTAATATAAAAGGAAGGAAAAATGAAGAACATTCTTCATTTTTCATTTTTCAAGCTTCCAACGTGAGTGAAAAAATGAGAGGAGAGAAATTTTTATTTCTTTACAAATTAGTCATTTTCCATCAATTTCACCATTTTTACCCAAAATTCATAGCCAATTTCCATAGCCAGTAAACATGAAAAGTGAAGTGGAAATCCTAGAGAGTTAGATTATCATCTTGAAAGAAAAGAATTGGAAGTGAAAGTGGTGAAAGTTGAGAAGAAAGGGAAGGGATTAAAGATACAGGGTAAGAAATTCAAGAATTTTTATAGAATTCACATTTAATTGAAGTATAAATATAAGAAAATGATTTTTAGTATAAGTTTTGATTATGTATTTGATGTGTTCATGAAGTAGAAAAAGTGAAGAAATAACGAAAGTGTTGGAATCAAAGTGAAGGTGGTGACTAAAGTGAAGAAGGAAAAAAATTAAAGAAAAAATAGTGAATTCCTAGCAAAAGAGAGGTAAGTACACCAAGAATCTTACCTTACCAAATTAGAATTTAGGTGTGAATTATATCTATTTGTTACGTTAGTGTTCTTAAGATTTAATTACACCAGGAAAATGTTAATATTTATTATGAAATTCTTATAGAAAGAAGTGAATATATGAAATTAACTTCAAAAACAAAATGAATAAATTAAGTGTAGAGAAATTATAGTAAATAGGACTAAATTGAAAAGTGTACAAAAATTTAAGCATGAAATAAAATATTATGATAATTCGCTTAAATAAAGTGTTAAGTGACAGTGAATCAGTTACAAAGTAATATTGAAGTGAACTTTTAGTGATTCTCGAATTTCATATTGAAAATGACCAAATCATAAAATATGCAAAAATGACTAAGTGTACTAAGATTTTGAAATAATATATTCAAGTGTAATGATAAAGACAAGCGAAGTAAATACTAAGTTACAGGATTGTGATTAATGAAAATATATACTAGTAGGGACTAAATTGAAAAGATTGTAAAGTAAGTGTATTGGAATTTATGTAAAGAAGACTAGATAGCTAAATAAACGAAATTTGATATGTGTAATAAAGTATTAATGGATAATTTTAGTGAAGTGTTTATGGTGGTGAATTTAATTCGAAGTCACATTAAAATGATAATTTAGTGATTATTGATTTTTATGAAAATAAAGACTAAATCATAAATAAGGACTAAATTATTGATTATTGGTTATTGATAAGTGATAGTGATGAAAATGAAAATATAAATATAAATGCCCAAGTTGACAATATATGAACATGTTGGATATAGTGGCAC
This sequence comes from Gossypium hirsutum, assembly GCF_007990345.1. NCBI lineage: Eukaryota > Viridiplantae > Streptophyta > Magnoliopsida > Malvales > Malvaceae > Gossypium > Gossypium hirsutum. Next base: position 27,595,936 of record NC_053426.1, on the reverse strand, counting down.
TTTGGTGCAAATGGCAATGGGGCTTTGGTGCAAATTAGTGATATTAGCACTTCGATGTAACACAATGATGTTGGCACTTCAATGCAACTCAGTAATATTGCCACTCTAGTGCATTTTCAGTGTTATTTTTAGATATCCTACATGTTTGGTTGAGTCTACTATGGGAAAAACAAAAAGGGTTAAGTGAATTCGATATTGAATCGGTAAGTGTAAAATGGTAAGATTGTAAGAGAAAATAAACAATCAATGATTATTTAGCTAACTTAAATATGTTAAATTTAAAGTATTGACATGTTAAATCTAATTAAGGTAATCATAAGTTTAAATTCTTAATGTACGAGACTCAAGTTGAAGCTCTAAGGTGAAGATTCAACCTCATCTCATCACATCTCAAGGCTTGGAAGAGAGTATGGTTTTGATCTTTTGGCAATAGATTATGGCATGTACATAGGTTAAAATAAAGCATGTGTATAAAATTTCTAGTGAAAACAATTGATAAATCTTTGTAACACCCCAGACCCGGCCTAGATGTTATGGTCGAATCTGGCGTGTCACATCGAAGTGTTTTTTGAAAATTGATCCTTTCGGTAAAAACCCGTTACTGAATTTAAATCTTTTTGTTAGTAATTAACGAAAGTTCTTGTCAAAATGTTTACCTTATTAACCATCAGTGTTATATTAAATTGATTTAAAAACGTAGAAGCTTTTTAAGTCGATGAAGTTCAAAACGCGTGTTTTTGAATACAGTAGTTGGTTTGAAAACTCGTCTTTTCCTAGACCAGTAGTTTAGGGTGAGTAATCAAAAGCCCATTTAAAAGTAAATCCCACAAATGGTCTTATTACAAACCAAAAATCCAAATTAAAAAATATGAATAAGCAATTTAACGTAGCAGTAAGAGCAGTCGTGTGGCCATATCCAAGTCCCTCACAGCACCGATCTACCTAATGTTGGGGAGTACCTGTACAGTTAAAAACGGGGTGAGTTTACCAAAACTCAGTGTGTAATCCCCTCCTAATATAAAAACAATAAGTCATATAAACAGTATACAGAAGCAGTCTGGGCTAGAGCCCATTACAGAATCAGAGGCCGAATATATGTGGGCCTAAGCCCAATACAGTAACAGTGTCAGTAATAGGAATGCAACAGTGCAATTATGCAACCCATCCTGATCCAGCTAACACACCACCTATTCCAACCAACACACCATATGGGGATAACATCGACCCACCCAGTCAGCACACCAGTATTGCAGCAAAACTGCCAGTAATAATAATACAGTATAGCTGCCACAAACAGTAAATGTGGCAAAGCCACCAGTACAGTACTTCCTCCATATCAATGTCCCAACCCCATGCAATATGTTGTGTATGTCATGCTCAATCATCACACGTGTATGCAAAATGGCCATGCTCAGTACCAATTATTTAAACATGTATTAAAAGCATATCAGTCGTACAACCACCGTCAAGTCAGTTAAAACACAGTCATACTATCACAGTTAAATTAGTCAAATTCATAGTCTAAGTCAATTATTTACCCACAAGGGCAAAACAACCATTTTCACCTACAGGGGTATTTCGATAATTTTACAAATCAGAGGTATTTTGGTAATTTTACAAATTGAGGCTATTTCAGTAATTTTACAAACTGAGGGTATTTCGATAATTTTACAAATTGGGGGTATTTCGGTAATTTTACAAATCGGGGGTATTTCGATAATTTTTACCTATTTTAGGGTTTCAGCTTAGAAAATGACCTCTCTGAAGGTCTACAGTCGCTTCAAGCGACACATATAACCTAAGTGATCATAACGGTGTAAATGGGCCCAAGGCCCATTACTCGGCCCAAGTGGGCCCACACACTCATGTGGCCCCTTTAGCCTAAATCCAGTTCTGACTATGTGACCTACAAAGCCCAGTCAAATATTTATCACTTACCGTTGATTTAAATATGCATGGGCCCACGAGCCTATTGGCCCACACAGCCCATTTCGGCCCAACGTGGCCCATAACGGCCCAAGTCCACGAAAATGCTCGTGGTGGCCTATACAGTCTATCACCCCTAATTTGTGGGCTCGATTTACCCCATAAGCGATTGCACGCTCGTGAGGCCTCAAATGCCAAAGTTGCGGCACTTTGGCTTTTCGGCTTTTGCCGATTTACAGTAAGGAAGGGTGTGGTTACACACCTTTATCGCAACACGCACGATTAACCCATGAATGTCAAACCTTCACCCAAGTATGCAATTTAATCCACTTATGATGTTAATTGAAAGATATCTATGCCCTTCCTGCCGAAAGGCTGTATTAACCAAAAGAATCCATTAACATGAAACGAATAGGTAAGAGGCTTATTCTGGGATCCACTCGTTTAAATGAATCTTAAAACTAGAGACAAAAGAATGAGCATTCGGCCAAAATAAGTCCACTGTCAGAGCCTAAATTCCTAAACAGACACAAACTCAATGCATTGAGAAGGGAGAAGTATTCGGCTAACTTGAAAAGAAGAAAAACGGTAGAAGGGTAAAGAAGAAATTGAATTTGGCTTAGTCAAACCTCAGGAACCATAGAAGAATTGTTGAGAAAAGGAAATAAAAGGTTAGGCTATGAGAGTAAAATCGAAAGTAAAAGAGGGGAAGAAAAAGAAAGGCAAAGTTCGGTCAAATGGTGAACTAAAATTGAGGAAAGGGGGATACCAGATTTGGCTTTTAGAAAAGAAAGTAAAGAAAGAAAAATGTCCAAATGGTCACAAAGGTAATGCACAAAATTTTCAAAAGAAGAGAAAGAAACCAAAACGCAAAAAGGAAAAAACGACCCGAAATGCCAAAAAGAAAATTTGACACCTATACATGCACTTCCGAAACCCCTTAGCCAAATTTACACATACAAGCTACCTAATTCGGCTATAACCCTCTAAGCTTAAAATTCCTTGACTCACTCCACCCTTTTCTCCATAATCCACTCCTTCAAATCCCCAACAACTAACATCCTATCCCTTGATCCCCTCCCCTTTTACCAAGCCCACAACCACTCAATAGAGTTTTAGTCTACCATAAACACTTGCGCCCCAATTAGCAAAATAAATATCCTTTTGAGTTCAATGGGATTCAAACCCAAGCCCTCTCAGTTGTTCAACGCGTCACTTGCCACCAAGCCACAAGGCTCTCTTTGTGACACATTTTACCCACAAATATTTATAAGGCCTACAAGCTAAAGCCAAGGTTCACTTAAAGGGAAAAACTAAAATTTTTGCAAAAGCTCAGACTTGAACCTAGGCTTCTGAAACACTCCCAAACACATCCAAATCACTTAGCCAATAAAGCAAACATGAAATTTGTGCCACCTTCTTTCTTAACTAAAATATTTATGAGTAGCTCCTGACCCTCCCATGCTCAAGGCCCAATACTTCTAGGCCCAATTTCGGGGCGTTACAATCTTGATCATTTTTTAACTTAAGAAACTAGTAAAATTTGATTAAGATATTTGAAGCTAAAAGATGGAAATAGGCATATAAAAATGGTACATATGGATTTTTATGAAAAAAGAGATCACATCGCGATGTCAGATCTTTAATTTAATAATCTGATTTCCAATGATGTCAGAAAATATGATTTTGAGACTTTGTTTTCATAAATCGAGTCCATAAATAGTAAATTGAGATATTTACGGAGTTATTATGTTGATGAATTAAAATTTGGTCAAGCAATTTAGTCGAAAATGTCGTTAATTAAGGTCTAGGAACTAAATTTTAATATTTTAATCCCTATAGGTTTTTTATTAGGATAAGTCTTGGGGATCGAAATAACAATTATCCAAAGGACCAAAATGGTTACTTAACCATGTTTAGTCATGAGATAGTGGACAGTGAAGTCAAATTCTATTAAGACTAAATTATGATTTAAACTATGTTTAATAATAATTTAACTATGATTAATTAAACTAAAACAATGTTAAGCTTAGTATAAATAATAACATAGTGGGATGACAACCAATTTGTCGTCATCTTCAAGCTCTCACTATCAACAATATTGGAAAGAGAGAAAACCTTAAGTTCCTTCAAGCTTTCGACCATAAATTGGTAAGTGTAATCAAGTCCTTTTTTTGTAATTTTTATAGATTTGAGGTCATGAGAGCTTGATTTAGCTAGCCCATGTACCAGTTTGTAAAACTGTCAAAGTTTCTGAAAGTTTTCATTGTTGAGAATTAGATGAAATTAGTGTGAAATTGTTAGGAATTAAGCTTAAATTAACAAAAATGACTAAATTGTGAAGCTTAATTTTTAGTTTCATACATTAGAGACCAAATTGAATAAAATGTAAAGCTTTTTATAAAATGTTGATAGGAATAGAAAATAGAAGGTCCCTAATGAATTTTGGTGAAATCAGATTTTAATCCAAAGCCCTAAATTGAATGTTATGTTTGTCCTCGTTTTATAGAGTAAATCTAATAAATTGCAAATTGTCTGTAAATTGGTATTTGGTTATTAACTAACTAGAATTTGATAATGTGTTATTTTTTTGTTATTATTCGTAGCTAATGTTGACGCAGAACCTTTGATAGGGAAAGGAAGAGTGAAAGTTGTCGACGAGTGATGCGAGCCACTATTGGTACATTTACGATTTAAGGTTGTTTTAATTGATTGCATCTTCATGTTAATTGCATTAGAAATTCAAGATGAGTACTTTGTGATAATAAAAGTTATTGAATTGAACTTGGTTATGGATTTTTCGATGTTAGAGACTAAATTGAATAAGTTTTAAAATAGTATGAGTTGCTCGAAATATGATGTGCTATAAATTTGATGAAAATGTATTGAATGAGATGAAACTTATTTGATATGTTGATTGATTGGATTGTGAATATAATTGATAAATGGTAATTTTACTAAATTGTAAATGATTTGAATATGGTACCCTATTAGTTGTTCGGGCTGTGTCAAATATAATTGGTATACCATAGGATTGAGTTGTGTACGAGATTATGCGTTCATGTGCCAGGATACAGTTTACGTGCCTAAATGCACCTCGTGTGCTAGATATGCACTCTGTGCACCAAGATGCATTTTGTGTGCCTGTATTCATGTTACGTGTTAGTTACCCTACTTCGGTTTATCCAATGATGCACTTCGATGCTTGTCTGGTGTGTTGATTGGACGATCCAAGTATCCGTCCGAGTTTGAGTCAAGTTAATAAGGGTTGTAAATTATAAGTTTGATAAATGATGTGAATATGGTAATATATGATGCTTTTTAACCAATTATGTATATATGTGAATTGGGATGGATGGAAACATGTTGACAATAACATAAATCAGTTAAAATGGAGCCCTGGGGGCCAAAACAAACATAAATGAGCTGATAAACTCCAGAAATGAGCCGAATAATATGAAAACAAGGTAAATGGATTGTGTATTATAATAAAAGGATAATATAATGTTGATATGTTGTGAAGAATGTTTGGTTCATGGCTAATATTGTAACATCCCAAAAATCGGGGGTTAGTAGAATCGGGTTTGTGAATCTTGAGAGAGTGATAATGCCTTAATTTTTTTAAAATTATCTATGCATTTTTAGGAAATAAATGGGGTATTGATTTGTTGGTTAAGTGTTAGTGTAATGTTTCTTGAAACCCAAGTTCAAATCCCTTCTCTCTCACAATTTTTATATTTTGCAAATTTTGCCTTAAACTCTAGTATGTGGCATGTCTTGTTTTTTTAAATAAATATTGCAAAATTATTTCAAGAATGAGGAAAAAGCCTAATGGTTAAAAGAAATATGAGAAAGTGTGGAAATTAAACGAGGTCCCAAGTTTGAATTCCTTCCTTTGCGAAATAATTAAATTTTGCAAAATCCCTTGTTTTTTAATGTGTGTGCCGTCCATACCATTGAACCCTAAGTATAAATATAAATTTTTATTGTATTTTTTAGCTTTTAATTCAAATTTTACGTACCCAAGCCGTTCACCCTCTTCCTCTCCTCTTTTCTCTTCAATTTTTTTTCCTTTCCTCCATTGTTGTCCTCGCTTACACCTAGTTTTACCATCTCTTTATTTTCTTTTTATTTTTATTTTTGGCCACAAGATTTATTAACATATTCTCCACCATATTACTATCATTTCTCCTCATTAAAATCAACCCCAAATATGAAATCTTCAGCTCCAAGATTGATCTTGAACATTGCCAAGAAAGTGCCATAGCCGTTTCTCTTGACTAGCTTGGGTAAGGTATCTTCTCTCTTCAATTTCCTAATTAATGTAACGCCCCAAAAATCCTGAACTTTCTTTTTTTTTAAGTTTTGATAAAAGGTGTGCTTAATATTCCTAGTCAAGTGCTATTTATGTGATAATAGGCCTTGGTTAAGCTTTTAGTTCGAACTTTGGGGTGAAAGAAATTATAGTTTAATAATTAAAAGAACCTTGATGGCAAGTAGCTTGGGTTTTAAATAAATAAAAGAGAAATTGGACACAAGGAGCCTTGTGTTGGAGTGGTAAGTAGCATCACATGTGGGGCTTAGAGATGGCATCACATGCATGGCAATGAGGTTTTGGGTTCAAATCCCTCATTGCTTAAAAGAAGGATTTATTTTTGCTCAATAAATGGCCAGTAGTGGCGTTGGATGTAAACTCTGAAGGGAGTGGTCAGAGGAGAAGTTTAAGGAAAGGACTAAGGAGTTATCAGGGAGAAAAGTTAGGAGATGAGGGGTGCAAAGAAGTGGAGCCGAATAGGGAATTTGGGGATAGGTAAATTCGGCTATAGTATATATAGGTGCCGATTTTGCCGAATTCTTCCTTTCTTTTTACTGAGAACACTTTTCTCTTTAAATATCTAAAAGCTGAAATCCCTTATTCTTTCTGTTTTATTTTGTCCCGATTTTTTCCCCTCCTTTCTCATCAAACTCTTTTCTTTCTTGCTCCTAGTTACTTTCTCTAAAGCCGAAGATCTTTTGGCCAAAATCCTATTGTGCCGCCACTCTTTCTTCAACTTTAGCCGATCGATTCTTGTGTAAGTGCTTTACTTTCTTTTAGTTGGTCTTCCTAGTACTGATTTCTTCTCTCCCTCACTCTTTCTAAATCGATTTTGGTAGGGGATTAGTATCAAGTCTCAGATTTCAGATCTATGCCAAATTACTCCTTAGGCGTTTTGGGGTTGGGTAAGTGTTCCTCTTTTATTGGTTAAGGTTGGCCGAATAGTCATGGATGTTTTAAGAGTGACTTAAGTTGATTGTGAGTCATTTTTTGGTTAGTTTTTAATGATTAAGATTGATGCATATTTAAGGAATACTCGTGATTAGTGATCAAGGAAGGGCTGTTAGGACTGGTCGTTCAAGGTAAGGCAAAGGTGAGATTTTCAGTTTTTGGCGATCGTATTTGATAAGGGTGTGATTAATCGTTGAGTGACATCGTTTGTAGGTTCGTGGCTAAGGACATCGCGACACGTTTAGTACCAGGTGTGTACATACACTGTACACATATAGTAGATTGGCAAATCCTGAAATGCCGAAAAGCCAGAAGTTTGGCTATAATAGTATTGCGAGTGCGCGAACACTCGTAAGGGGGAAACTGATAAACCGTAATTTATACATATTTTTATCCCATGCATAGCATATTTATGGATGATTTCTCCTTAGATTTGGTGAATTCGATGCTCCTAATTCTTTAATTTCATGTTTTATACTTAGGTGAGCATAGGAGAATAAAAAGAGCAAGAAACGGCCGAAAACAGAGAAAATGGACCCACGTGGGAAATCAACATGGCCTGGACTTTCTCACACGGGCATGGCACACAGGCATGTCCATTTGGCAGGATCGAAGCACGACTTACACGGGTAGACTACATGCCCGTGCCTATTCAACAGCCTTGACCATGGGCTGGAGTAATCACACACGGGCGTGTCACATGGGCGTGTCCCTGCTGAGCCCAAGTATAGTCCTATTCGAAAAAGACCACTTTTGAGGGCTCTTAGGCATTCCAAAGCCTATTTAAACACCAGAGGAGGCAGTTAGAGGAGACACAGAGTAGGAGGCAAGGAATTACTCAAGGGAAGTCTATTGGTCCATCTCAAAAGTCGAATTCATCATCGAGACTGAAGATCTCCCTTCAATTTCCATTCAGGGGCTTTGGGTTTTCTTTATGTTTTGTATTCATTATTCTTATGAGATGTTTTCCTTTATAATTATGAACTAAACCCCCTAAATACCTAAGGGGAATGAAACATAAGATGGATCTTGTTATTATTATCTGAATTGTATGATAAATATTTGACTTGTTCTTAATTATGTGTTCGTAATTCTTGTTTTAATATTCCAGGATATTGATTCAAGTTAATGCTCTTATTCAGAGGAGGAATAGACCTTGTCTAAGAGTAAATTTGTCGTAATTAAGCGGAGTCGATTGCACGCCTAGAGATAGGGTGATAAGATTTTTTCGGATTAGGGTGAAACCTAATAAGGGGATCCATAGATCGAGTTAATGCAACACTAGGGCGTTAATTAGAAATTTCAATTAATCAACCTAGGGTTAGAAGTTATTAGTCTCGAGAGAGATAATAATATAACTTAGGGATATCTACAGATCAAGTCAAATGAATAAATCGTCTGATTTAGAGTCAAATAACAAGTGAAGTCTAGGTGGATTTTTCCTTGGGTATTGTCTTAATCAATCGAGTTTTCCCAAAAGCTTTTTCCCAATTTTCTCTTTGTGCACCCTTATTTTAGTTAATTAGTTTAGATAAACAAATCCCTTATTTTTTAGTCTAGATAATAAAAAGAAAGTAATTACTAGTACTCTTGGTTCGTTTGGGTTCGACAATTCGGTCTTGCTAGAGCTATACTACTGTTCAATAGGTGCACTTGCCTTCATCGTGATAATAGTTAGTTTCAAGAACGGTTAATTATAACTTGTCACGAATATCATGTATCAGAAAACGATAGGTTATCAGAGGCCCCATGAGCGATTCCATAGACTTGGGCCATATATTAGCCAACCGGGCCAGAATGGGCTGTAGGGCCCATAGTAGGTAAAATTGGAAATTTGATACTAAGTGATGGAAAATCATATGATTGCATAACTATGAATGTGATTTGGGCCTAATGGGTCATATGAATGATATTGGGCCTAAAGGGGCCAAATGAATAAGTTTGGATCTGTTAGTGTTTAGTAAGGGGTTGTGGACCTAGTTTTTGGTAACTACTCAATCAGGCATAAAAATTAAATAATTAATTAATTGTGACCGTGGAATAGTCATAAGGTTAAGTTGTGACAATGGGTATATGCATGTCTAGGATTGGATCTAGGGAGAGCTTGGTACTTAAGCAGTCTTATTGACCCACCTCCTTTTTTCTGGAATCCTATCTGGTGCATAGTATCTGTTCAATTTAGCCAAAGAGGACTTGTTAACGGGCCAAGGTAGGTAATTAGACCCGTGATAATGAGAAATGACTGAAATACCCTTAAGGGTAAAAATGACTAAAATACCTCTATGTGCTAAATGTAGGATTCAGGTATGTTGCATGTATATATGCTGCATTCATATTGTCCTGTGTTGCATATGGGTTGGGAATTATGGAACGGAGGAAGAATTGAGGATCGCATGGCTGCTTGACGACTGTGGATCCATAGATGGCTTTAAGCCGATTATGTGATTGGCAGCTCTACTGCGATATTGGTTAGTGCTGCAACCGGTGCTACATCAGGAGTGTAGGGATGTGTGGGTCGATTAAATCCCTGCAGGAGTGTAGGGTTGGACGGGATACGGAGTGCAGGGTTGGATTGGTATTTGTGCATTGTATAAACTGATTCTGATTGTGGATGGGCTCAGTCCCAACTGAGGCTACCATGGGCTAAGGCCCAAGTGCCACCGTTATTGTAATGGGCTTAGGCCCAAATTGATGTGATGCATGATTTACGATTGATGAGGGTTGTACACACTGAGTTTTCGTAAACTCACCCCCTCTTTTATTTTTCTCAGGTGATCCTCAGTAGGTGGTTCGACGGTTGGAGGGACTCCGAGTGACCAGCTAGCAAGACGACTTGGACTTGTTTTCTTAAGCCTATAATTTCTAGTATTTAAAGTTATTTCAGTCTGGAATGTAATAAGGCCTTTCATCTGGTTATTAGTCAAATTAGGATTACATTTATTATTATGCTTTATATTTGCTAGAAGTAGAACATGGTTCTCTTAAAACCATAACTTTTTTAAATACTACGTTTCCTCAACTCAATTTTTAAATAACAATCATCTGTTTTAAATAAACTTCCGCAACTAAAAAGAGATTTTACAAAGTAATTATTATCATACAAGAAGGAATAGTAGTTTTAAAATACACATCGCTTTGAAAGCAACAAATACAAGCTAGGATTTTACTCAAGGTTTTTATTTTAAAGAAGGGTTTTCAATGAAAACAAGGTTTTCGATAAAACTCTTCAATGTGACATGCTGGATCTGGCCATAACGTTCGGGCTGGGTTTGGGGTGTTACAATTAATCTTGTCCATTAAAAACATAAATTTCTAGATATGGAATTTGGGGGATTTTAAATGATTTTAAAGGTATATTTCCAGATTTTAATGAAATCTCAAACCATTTTAAAATTCAACCCTAATTTTAGCCACCATGGGTGGTGGTGCGTAAGCCTATGTGCCAGAAAGGGGGTTGATTTGGTTCTTGGTTCTTACTTATACTTTTTCCAGAATTATTTTGAGTTATTGAGCCCTCCTAATCAGATTTTAAACTCATTTCAATTAGGGAAAAATGTTCTTGATCGATTGGCCATTCGGATCCCACAAATTGTGAAGCGTAAGTGCAATTAAGAGTAACTAGTTTGTTATTTCGACATAGTTGCTGGGTAAAGGTTATGAATTGATTAAATGAAGGAATTTAATCATTAATTAGCTACTGATTTTCAGTATATTATTGAATTCGGTGCTGACTCAAACACCTCAAATCATCCGTAAAGGCGAAGAAAGATTGTACGTACGGTTTGCACCGATACAGTGCAAGGAATCTAACTAGTTTGGATTCATAAAATAGTTATAATTCCAACGATTGGTTTGAAATCATAACTGGGTGTTTGGGGGCTGGTTTAGTGGTAAATTTATTGTATTTATACTAAATTTTTGTTTAGGTTCGTTTAAGGAATTGTTAAGGAAAATTGGAAGATTCGCTAGTGTGCTGCGATGAAGTGAAAAATAAGGTCTGGGTCTAAAACTCATAAAATTGTTTGAAAATGTTAAATATCATGTTATATATGATAAATTAGCTTGCTGATTGGATTGTCTTAATACCCAAATTATTGATTTTGTGAGTGGCCGAATAAGGTATGTTTCGAGCCTTAAAATATTGACATGTTGGCAAAATTGCTAGTTTGATAGTATGGATGTTTAATTTAGTTTGTAATTGCATATTTGAGTTATGAGATATGAGAATGTTTGACTGAATGATATAATGTGTTGAGATATTAAGCTTATGTATGATTTTAACGCATATTTATTATATTGTGTATTGAAAAGGGTGTTATTTATGCACAATGAAAATCTGTAAAGTATGTGAAATTGAACGATATTGATTGATAACAACTCAATGGTAATTTGAAAGATTAGAACATTGTTTCCATTTACTAAAAGTATGTGATTATGTATGAGATTGTGTGACATATTGCATATGCATTGGATTGGGATTTTGTGGTTGACAGAGGAGTTTCGTAGAGTACCGGCGGTATATTAAGTCCACATTATTCGTAGTTAGTGTATTGCACCTGGAGTACCAAGGGGATTGACGATTTTATCACATATTATATGTTATTGGAAATTGTATCACACTATTTGATATCTGGCAGATTTTCTGCATTATTGATTATTTGGTGGTTTTACCACATTGAGCTACACTCATAATGTCTTGGAGTTTGGTAGACGGGTTCTGGGGAACTCGTGGTGTGTAGCAGATGGAATGGGTAGGAACCTTTTTGCATTGCATCATGTGCATGAGATATTTGAATGTTATTGATTTATGCTACATATTGTATTTTGTTGTATTAAATGGTATTGAAATTAATGATTGTTACTCGAATAAATGATGACCTATGCTCATACACCGTTTAACATCAATTTGATAATGACCATGTAGCGATATGAAATTCCTATTATGGATATGTTTTCTTCTATTAAAGCTAATCTATTTCACTATATTTGACATTTATGTTTGTTTAAATAATTGTTTGCCTCACACTGAGCTTTTCATAAGCTCGCCCGCCAATAGTGTTTAACCTTTCAAGTAAACCATAAAATTAGGACCGGGTTCGACATTCGGAGAATCACCTTGGACCTCAAACTATTCCTAATAAGTATTATTAAGTCTTTATTGGTTTTGGCTTGTAATTTTTAATTATCTCTGATCTGTGGCTTGGTAACTTTTCTTTTGGGAATTTTCGCATGCACGAATTACTCAAGCATAACCGGATAATGCATGATATCAGGCTTAAGTAAAATTTGATATTGTTCCCTAGTTTCCACTACATTGCAAATGAACTGTTTTCGAAAAACAAATCCATAAGGCAACTAATTTTCCAAAATGACTTGAAAAATGGTTTTTCCACTGCATTAGTTTAACTTTGAGTTTTTTTTAAAAAAAAGAGCGACAAGAAAACGGTTTTTCTAAAATAAATCTATCAACAATAAAAGAATCCTAAGCATACATGACCTAATGAATGAATGCTTTTAAGCTAACTCAAAGTACAACTACAGTTTTCTTTAAAATGAATTTATTTAAAGTCTTTAAAAGTAACATAAGTTAGCTTAGCCATTTCGGTGCCTAATGTAGCCTTCTTAATCTAGCCATAACGACTAGGCCGAGTTTGGGAGGTTACAAATATTGAATTGGTATGTAAGGAATGGTTGGCTATTGATAGCTAAATTGGAATTGGTCATACTTGGGGTAAATTGGATATGTTATTTTGGTATTTGATACTAAGATGGTTATGTGCTTTGATTGATATTGGAAACGTTGATAACTAGTATATGTATTGGATAGTGTTGACAATCTCGATTTGAAAATGGTTTTCTTGCACAACAGAAAATTAAAATTTTGAAACCGATCTGGTTTGCGATATTTATAGCAATAAAACTTAATCATATTTTTACTTACGTGTTCATCTTAACGAGGCGTTCATTGTTCCTGGCTTTCAACCAAATAATATTTTTCACTATTCTCATACCACAAATTGCTTTGGGTGTGGGCTCAAACCAATTGAATTGAAATAGGGAACTAGAAAACTTTTTCTCTCCTATGCGGTGGCAATGAAAATTCTCTCTTCTTAATAGAAACTGGTAGAATTGTTATTCTGGAAAAATATATGTAATAGTTGAGAATAAATTCTCTCTATTTTTTGGTAGAATAACAATATCTCAAACATGTTTTAGTACCTCTACCAGTGCCATCCATTAATAGGAAGAGAAAGTAAAACCCTTGTTGAGTTGTAGTAGTTTATTTCAAATAGAAAAAAAAACATTCTATTTGGAATAGGATTAGGGTGGACGACACACCGTAGTATTCCTTCTAGGGTTACCTCCCCCTTCATGTCCATGAGGGGGTTTTAGATCTCTCTCACATTGGGTTCAATTATAAGTACTTCCTAGGCTATTTTGACCTAGTAATATGTAATGTGATCCAATCCGATTTAGTTTTTCTATTTCTTAAAATAAAATTTAATATTTATATATAAAATAATTTTCTCATCCCTATTTTACCCTCATAAAAATTTTGATGATTTTACCCCTGGTAAAATTTTGACGATTTTTCCTTTGGTAAAATTTTAAGAAAATATGTTCAATATTTCACAATCAACATGCTCACTATGACCAAGTAGTTTATTTTCATATTCAGGCTTCAAAATAGTCCAAAGATATAAACTATTTTTTAAATAATCCATATAGGATTGCAAATGGATCATTTTCATTTTCATTTTTGGAAACGTACATTTAATTCCAAATTATTTCATTTCTACATTTCAAAGAAAACCAAAATGATTTCTAGTTTTAACGAGTTAGCGGAGGGACCGATTGGACATACATAGTAAAGGCTTAAAGATTTATAATTAAGTTTCGGCTTTTCGCCTATTAATTATAAACTCATTTAGTCACGAAATCATTCCACTAAAACTATCACGACTGAGCTCTCCCCAACGACATACCATTATGAAAGTAACTACTCAGTGCTTGTCTAATAACCTTATCATAAGTGTGTTACCCTCGTAGGATATCCTTGATCTTTTTGGGATAATATTTGTTCTCCCAATAGGATCATATTTTATCTATTGGTAACCATTACATCTTCCTTCATGAAAAGTCAACCACTATCAAATAGTGATAAAGTCATCCATCACAAACACAGATGACCTGTGGCCATATTTACTTTTCATCAACCATGTAATGCCAATAAGAGGATATAATTTACCCATGTTTTGGGCTACGAATTCCACTATTGTGAATGACGCTACATACTACAAAAGTCATACACCCAACACACCATCTTCCGGTTCCTTATTTTTTTGAACTCAGGCTTTTACTTAAATTAAAGTGTACGAGTCAAGCATACTTAGCCGCCATCCAATCAAGATTTAGGCATGTCACACTATGAACGTCACAAGTGAATAAATCCATAAACGAATTCAGGATCTATTCTGCTTAGGTCTTGTCCGATGTACTATCAGTCTAGTTAGTCACATCTATGTCTCTATCTTTTGGGAGTCATCAGCTCTGATACCCAAGAGAAAATATCTCCCCAATTGGACTTGATAGATGACATATTAGTCTTTTAATCCGTTTGTTCATTTTTTATTAGACTAAGGACATGTTTAGGTTTGTTTACGAATACAAGTTCTCTTTCTGTACTACAATCCAACCACATAATATCGCTTAGTATTAGTTAAACATTTAGAAAACCAATGAGCAACATTTTCTTTCATTTTGCTTTGCATGCAAAAACCATTTGAGGATAATAAAATAAAGTATTAATGTAATTCATGAATAATTTTATTACCAATTTATTCAAAAAATTACAAGTGTTCTTAGAAGAAAATACTACCCTTATGGCACTAGATCTAACAGTCTCCCACTTGTCCTAGTGAAGTAGATGCGTCATGTTTCACATTTTTTGTGCCGTTCCATATGATTCCCAAAGAGCTCTCTAGGTAGTAGATTCTTGGAAAAAAATATCCCCAAGATTTGTCCTCATATGCAGTCTTTGAGTACCTCCACTATTCCGTCAAACACTATTGTCTTCCTTAATGTGTTTTGTCCTTATGTGGTTTCTTTTAGGTTTAGCTATACCTGCAATGTTATAATGCCATAGCTTTTCCATACATTATATTTGATTCACTATATTAAAGTTAGCAATGTAACCCTGCTTGACACTTATTCACACTATGGACCCACTGTTTAGGATAAAGGCATAGTTCAATGTTAATTTCCTCGAATCTCAACATGTTTAGAAGTTAGAATTAGTATATCTGATAGGATTAAGACTCCTTTGAAATACACATGCATATAATCCCTCGTTCTCCTTAATTACTTGAGTATATGTTTAACTACTTGCCAAGGTTTTGGTCTTGGATTCGCCAGATATTGACTTACCAACACTACTACAAAACAAATATCTGGGTGTATGCACAACATAGCATACGTGAGTCTTCCTATTGCTGAAGCATAAGAAACCTTTCTCATGTTTTCTGTTTCATCTATTATCTTAGTACAGTCTTCTAAAGAGAGATGAAGTCTCGATAATGAGGGTTGATTTCCCTTCTTCAAATCAATCATTGTATAATGCTCCAATATCTAGTCTATGTATGAAGCCTGAGATAGTGCTATCACTTTGCTCTTTTGATCTCTTAAAATTCGAATACCTAGGACAAAATTAACTTCTTTCATGTCTTTCATGCAAAAATGTTGGGTTAACCACAGTGAGTTGGAATACGTAGAGTCCATCTCAGCATTCATAGCTCCTTTCTAGAGTTTGGAATCAAGACTCTACATCGCTTCGTCATATGTGAGTAAGGCATCATCTTCCTGTTCAGTAAACTCAGTGTTAAAAACACTTCTGCTAGATTGGAAGAACTCCAGCCTATGTGAGTCCAACTTTCTTGCATCTTTATCCAATACGTGGGTCGGACATCCCAAAATCCTAAAATGTATAAGATTCAACTTCCTACCATGCCACAATTTGTATGGAGTTTTCGATTCTACCTTATTTGGTACATCATTCAAAATATAACAAGTCGTTTGTACAACGTATCCCGAAAAAGAGGTTGACAACTTCAAATAACTTAATATCGAATATACCATGTCTAAAAAAGTTCAATTTCTTCTCTCTGCTGTGCCATTCTATTGTAGAGTGCCCGACACGGTTAATTTGGATAGAATCTCATTCTCTATGAGGTGCCTTAAGAACTCATCAGACAAATATGCCCCACCTCGACCAGACCGAAGTGCCTTTACGGGTAAAGTAGTTGTTTCTACACTTCCACACAAAACTTTTTGAATTTATCAAAAGTTTCACACTTGCAATGCATTAAGTATACATGCCCATATTTGGAATAGTCATTGATAAAAGTTACATAATACTCGTAACCACATCTTTTCTAGAGCTTGGAATCAACACTCTACACAACTTCGTCATATGTGAGTAAGGCATCATCTTCCTATTCAGCAGACGCAGTGTTAAAAACACTTCTACTAGATTGGAAGAACTCCAACCTATGTGAGTCCGACTTTCTTGCATCTTTATCCAATACGTGGGTCAGACATTCAAAAATCCAAAAATGTATAAGATTCAACTTCCTACCATGCCACAATTTGTATAGAGTTTTCGATTCTGTCTTATTTGGCACAACATTCAGAATATAACAAGTCATTTGTACAATGTATCCCCAAAAAGAATTTGACAACTTCAAATAACTTAATATCGAATATACCATGTCTAGCAATGTTCGATTTCTTCTCTCTGCTGTGCCATTCTGTTGTGGAGTGCCCGACACGGTTATTTGGGATAGAATCTCATTCTCTATGAGGTGCCTTAAGAACTCATCAGATAAATATCCCCACCTCGACCGGACCGAAGTGCCTTTATGGGTAAACGTAGTTATTTCTACACTTCCACACGAAACTTTTTGAATTTATCAAAAGTTTCACTCTTGCGATACATCAGGTATACACGTCTATATTTGGAATAGTCATTGATAAGGGTTACATAATACTCGTAACCACCTTTTTTCTAGAGCTTGGAATTAACACTCTACATCGCTTCGTCATATTTGAGTAAGGCATCATCTTCCTGTTCAGCAGACTCAGTGTTAAAAACACTTCTGCTAGATTGGAAGAACTCTACCCTATGTGAGTCCGAATTTCTCGCATCTTTATCTAATACGTGGGTCGGACATCCCAAAATCCTAGAATGTATGAGATTCAACTTCCTACCATCCCACAATTTGTATAGAGTTTTCGATTCTGCCTTATTTTGTACAACATTCAGAATATAACAAGTCGTTTGTACAACGTATCCCCAAAAAGAGGTTGACAACTTCGAATAACATAATATCGAATATACCATGTCTAACAATGATCGATTTCTTCTCTCTGCTGTGCCATTCTGTTGTGGAGTGCCCGACACGATTAATTGGGATAGAATCTCATTCTCTTTGAGGTGCCTTAAGAACTCATCAGATAAATATTCCCCACCTCGACCAGACCGAAGTGCCTTTATGGGTAAACGTAGCTGTTTCTACACTTCCACACGAAACTTTTTGAATTTATCAAAAGTTTCACACTTACGATGTATCAGGTATACATGTCCATATTTGGAATACTCATTGATAAAGGTTACATAATACTCGTAACCACCTATTTTCTAGAGCTTGGATCAACACTCTAAATCGCTTCGTCATATGTGAGTGAGGCATCATCTTCATATTCAGCAGACTCAGTGTTAAAAACACTTTTGTTAGATTGGAAGAACTCCAGCCTATGTGAGTCTGACTTTCTTGCATCTTTATCTAATACTGTGTCGGACATCCCAAAATCCTAAAATGTATAAGATTCAACTTCCTACCATGCTGCAATTTGTATAGAGTTTTCGATTCTGCCTTATTTGGCACATCATTCAAATATAATAAGTCATTTGTACAACGTATCCCCAAAAAGAGTTTGACAACTTCAAATAACTTAATATCGAATATACCATGTCTAACAATGATCGATTTCTTATCTCTTCTGTGCCATTCTGTTGTGGAGTGCCTGACATGTGTAATTGGGATAGAATCTCATTCTCTATGAGGTGCCTTAAGAACTCATCAGATAAATATGCCCCACCTCGACCAGACCGAAGTGCCTTTATGGGTAAACGTAGTTGTTTCTACACTTCCACACGAAACTTTTTGGATTTATCAAAAGTTTCACTCTTGCGATGTATCAGGTATACATGTCCCTATTTGGAATAGTCATTGATAAAGGTTACATACTACTCGTAACCACCTCTTTTCTAGAGCTGGGAATCAACTATCTACTTAACTTCGTCATATATGAGCAAGGCATCATCTTCTTGTTCAGCAGACTCAGTGTTAAAAACACTTCTGCTAGATTGGAAGAACTCCAGCCTATGTGAGTCTTACTTCCTTGCATCTTTATCCAATACGTGGGTCGGACATCCCAAAATTCTAAAATGTATAAGATTCAACTTCCTACCATGCCACAATTTGTCTAGAGATTTCGATTCTGCCTAATTTGGCACATCATTCAGAACATAACAAGTCGTTTGTACAACATATCCCCAAAAAGAGGTTGACAACTTCAAATAACTTAATATCGAATATACCATGTCTAACAATGTTCGATTTCTTCTGTCTTCTATGCCATTCAGTTATGGTGTTCCCGACATGGTTAATTGGGATAGAATCTCATTCTCTATGAGGTTCCTTAAGAACTCATCAGATAAATATGCCCCACCTCGACCAGACTGTAGTGCCTTTATGGATAAACGTAGTTGTTTCTACTCTTCCACACGAAACTTTTTCAATTTATCAAAAGTTTCACTCTTGCAATGCATTAAGTATACATGTCCATATTTGGAATAGTCATTGATAAAGGTTACATAATACTCGTAACCACCTCTTTTCTAGAGCTTGGAATCAACACTCTACATCGCTTCGTCATATGTGAGTAAGGCATCATCTTCCTGTTCAGCAGACTTAGTGTTAAAAGAACTTCTGCTAGATTGGAAGAACTCCAGCCTATGTGAGTCTGACTTTCTTGCATCTTTATCCAATACATGGGTTGGACATCCCAAAATCCTAAAATGTATAAGATTCAACTTCCGACCATGCCGCAATTTGTATAGAGTTTTCAATTCTGCCTTATTTGGCACAACATTTAAAATATAACAAGTCATTTTTACAACGTATCCCCAAAAAAGAATTTGACAACTTCAAATAACTTAATATCGAATATACCATGTCTAGCAATGTTTGATTTCTTCTCTCTGCTGTGCCATTCTATTATGGAGTGCCCGACACGGTTAATTGGGATAGAATCTCATTCTCTATGAGGTGCCTTAAGAACTCATCAGATAAATATGCCCCACCTCGACCAGACTGAAGTGCCTTTTTGGGTAAACATAGTTATTTCTACACTTCCACATGAAACTTTTTGAATTTATCAAAAGTTTCACTCTTGCATGCATCAGGTATACATGTCCATATTTGGAATAGTCATTGATAAAGGTTACATAATACTCATAACCACCTCTTTTCTAGAGCTTGGAATCAACACTCTACATCGCTTCGTCAATTGTGAGTAAGGTATCATCTTCCTGTTCAGTAGACTCAGTGTTAAAAACAAGTCTGCTAGATTGGAGGAAATACAGCTTATGTGAGTCCGACTTTCTTGCATCTTTATCCAATATGTGGGTCGGACATCCCAAAATCCTAAAATGTATAAGATTCAACTTCCTACCATGCCACAATTTGTATAGAGTTTTCGATTCTGCCTTATTTTGCATAACATTCAGAATATAACAAGATGTTTGTACAACGTATCCCCAAGAAGAGGTTGACAACTTCAAATAACTTAATATCGAAGATACCATGTCTAACAATGTTCGATTTCTTCCCTCTGCTGTGCCATTCTGTTGTGGAGTGCCCGGAACGGTTAATTGGGATAGGATCTCATTCTCTATGAGGTGCCTTAAGAACTCATCAGATAAATATGCCCCACCTCGACCAGACCAAAGTGCCTTTACGGGTAAAGTAGTTGTTTCTACACTTCCACACAAAACTTTTTGAATTTATCAAAAGTTTCACACTTGCAATGCATTAAGTATACATGCCTATATTTGGAATAGTGATAAAAGTTACATAATACTCGTAACCACCTCTTTTCTAGAGCTTGGAATCAACATTCTACATCACTTCGCCATATGTGAGCAAGGCATCATCTTCCTGTTCAGCAGACTCAGAATTAAAAACACTTCTGCTAGATTGGAAGAACTCCAGCCTATGTGAGTCTGACTTTCTTGCATCTTTATCCAATACGTGGGTCGGACATCCCAAAATCCTAAATTGTATAAGATTCAACTTCCTACCATGCCACAATTTGTATAGAGTTTTTGATTCTGCCTTTTTTGGCACATCATTCAGAACATAACAAGTCGTTTGTACAACGTATCCGTAAAAAGTGGTTGACAACTTCAAATAACTTAATGTCGAATATACCATGTCTAATAATGTTCATTTTCTTATCTCTGCGGTGCCATTCTGTTGTGGAGTGCCTGGCACGGTTAATTGGGATAGAATCTCATTCTCTATGAGGTGCCTTAAGAACTAATCAGATAAATATCCCCCACCTAGACCAGACAGAAGTGCCTTTATGGGAAAACGTAGATGTTTCTACACTTCCACACGAAACTTTTTGAAATTTTATCAAAAGTTTCACTCTTGCAATGCATCAGGTATACATGTCCATATTTGGAAGAGTCATTGATAAAGGTTACATAACACTTATAACCACCTCTTTTCTAGAGCTTGGAATCAACACTCTGCATCGCTTCATCATATGTGAGTGAGGAATCATCTTCCTGTTCAGCAGACTCAGTGTTAAAAACACTTCTGCTAGATTGGAAGAACTCCAGCCTATCTGAGTCCAACTTTCTTGCATCTTTATCCAATACGTGGGTCGGACATCCCAAAATCCTAAAATGTATACGATTCAACTTCCTACCATGCCACAATTTGTATAGAGTTTTCGATTCTGCCTTATTTGGCACATCATTCAGAATATAACAAGTCGTTTGTACAATGTATCCTCAAAAAGAGGTTGACAACTTCAAATAACTTAATATCAAATATACCATGTCTAACAATGATCGATTTCTTCTCTCTGCTGTGCCATTCTGTTGTGGAGTGCCCGGCATGGTTAATTGGGATAGAATCTCATTCTCTTTCAGGTGCCTTAAGAACTCATCAGATAAATATGCCCCACCTCGACCAGACCGAAGTGCCTTTATGGGTAAACGTAGCTGTTTCTACACTTCCACACGAAACTTTTTGAATTTATCAAAAGTTTCACTCTTGCGATGCATCAGGTATACATGTCCATATTTGGAATAGTCATTGATAAAGGTTACATAATACTCGTAACCATTACTTTTCTAGAGCTTGGAATCAACACTCTACATCGCTTCGTCATATATGAGTGAGGCGTCATCTTCATATTCAGCAGACTCAGTGTTAAAAACACTTCTGCTAGATTGGAAGAACTCCAGCCTATGTGAGTCCGACTTTCTTGTATCTTTATCCAATACGTGGGTCAGACTTCCCAAAATCCTAAAATGTATAAGATTCAACTTCCTACCATGCCACAATTTGTATAGAGTTTTCGATTCTGCGTTATTTGGCACATTACTCAGAATATAACAAGTCGTTTGTACAACGTATCCCCAAAAAGAGGTTGAAAACTTCAAATAACTTAATATCGAATATACCATGTCTAACAATGTTCGATTTCTTCTCCTTGCTATGCCATTCTGTTTTGGGGTGCCCGACACGGTTAATTGGGATAGAATCTCATTCTCTATGAGGTGCGTTAAGAACTCATCAGATAAATATGCCCCACCTCGACCAGACCGAAGTGCCTTTATGGGAAAACGTAGTTCTTTCTACACTTCCACTTGAAACTTTTTCAATTTATCACAAGTTTCACTCTTGCGATGCATCAGGTATACATGTCCATACTTGGAATAGTCATTGATAAAGATTACATAATACTCGTAACCATCTATTTTCTAGAGCTTGGGATCAACACTCTACATCGTTTCGTCATTTTTGAGCAAGGCGTCATCTTCCTGTTCAGCAGACTTAGTGTTAAAAACACTTCTGCTAGATTGGAAGAACTCCAGCCTATGTGATTCCGACTTTCTTGCATCTTTATCCAATACGTGGGTCGGACATCCCAAAATCTTAAAATGTATAAGATTCAACTTCCTACCATCCCACAATTTGTATAGAGTTTTCGATTCTGCCTTATTTTCCACAACATTCAGAATATAACAAGTCGTTTGTACAACGTATCCCCAAAAAGAGGTTGACAACTTCAAATAAATTAATATCGAATATACCATGTCTAACAATGATCGATTTCTCTCCCTGCTGTACCATTCTGTTCTGGAGTGCCCGACACGGTTAATTGGGATAGAATCTCATACTCTATGAGCTGCCTTAAGAACTCATCAGATAAATATGCCCCACCTCGACCAGACCGAAGTTCCTTTATGGGTAAACGTAGTTGTTTCTACACTTCCACACGAAACTTTTTGAATTTATCAAAAGTTTCACTCTTGCGATGTATCAGGAGTACATGTCCATATTTGGAATAGTCATTGATAAAGGTTACATAATACTCGGAACCACCTCTTTTCTAGAGCTGGGAATCAACTATCTACTTAACTTCATCATATGTGAGCAAGGCATCATCTTCTTGTTCAACAGACTCAGTGTTGAAAACACTTCTGCTAGATTGGAAGAACTCCAGCCTATGTGAGTTCGACTTTCTTGCATCTTTATCCTATACGTGGGTCGGACATCCCAAAATCCTAATATGTATAAGATTCAACTTCCTACCATGCCACAATTTGTATAGAGTTTTCGATTCTGCCTAATTTGGCACATCATTCAGAACGTAACAAGTCGTTTGTACAACATATCCCCAAAAAGAGGTTGACAACTTCAAATAACTTAATATCGAATATACCATGTCTAACAATGTTCGATTTCTTCTCTCTGCTGTGCCATTCTGTTATGGTGTTCCCGACATGATTAATTGGGATAGAATCTCATTCTCTATGAGGTGCCTTAAGAACTCATCAGATAAATATGCCCCACCTCGACCAGACCGTAGTGCCTTTATGGGTAAACATAGGTGTTTCTACTCTTCCACACGAAACTTTTTCAATTTATCAAAAGTTTCACTCTTGCGATGCATTAAGTATACATGTCCATCCTTGGAATAGTCATTGATAAAGGTTACATAATACTCGTAACCACCTCTTTTCTAAAGCTTGGAATCAACACTCTACATCGCTTCGTCATATGTGAGTAAGACATTATCTTCCTATTCAGCAGACTCATTGTTAAAAACACTTCTGTTAGATTGGAAGAACTCCAGCCTATGTGAGTCCGACTTTCTTGCATCTTTATCCAATACGTGGGTCAGACATCCCAAAATCCTAAAATGTATAAGATTCAACTTCCTATCGTGCCACAATTTGTATAGAGTTTTCGATTCTACCTTATTTGGCACATCATTCAGAATATAACAAGTCATTTGGACAGCGCATCCCCAAAAAGAGGTTGACAAATTCAAATAACTTAATATCGAATATACCATGTCTAACAATGTTCGATTTCTTCTCTTTGCTATGCCATTCGGTTGGGGGTGCCCGACACGGTTAATTGGGATAGAATCTCATTCTCTTGAGGTGCCTTAAGAACTCATCAGAGAAATATGCCCCACCTCGACCAGACCGAAGTGCCTTTATGGATAAACATAGTTGTTTCTACACTTTCGCACGAAACTTTTTGAATGTATCAAAAGTATCACTCTTGCGATGCATTAGGTATGGCTTGTATTTAGTAAGTTTAAGGTTCAAATTATTATGATTTTATCATGATTGATGTGGCTACGAAATGAAAAAATAATGATAATTATAAGGCTTGTTTGAATACCTTAAATTGATTCATAAATGTATTAAAATGTTGGTGGAAATAAATGATTAAATGGGTGAGAAATTTGGCTTGGAAAATAGCCTAAGTGTTAGCCACACGGGCTAAGACACGGTCGTGTGTCTCAATCGTGTGAGGGACATGGCTTGGAGACACGAGCGTGTGGCCCGACCGTGTGGTTTGATTTGCATGGTGACGTTATAAATAGAATGTTACATGTTATGAGGACACGGGCATGTCCCTATGTCCACACGGGCGTGTGACCTTCCTTCTTGGAAAAATTTCCTAAGTTTTCCCAAATCTTCTCAGAGCTCTCAGTTTAGTCCCAAATTAATCCCAATGTATGTTTTAGGCTTCGTAGACCCAATTAAGGGACGACATGCATGTTTTTGAAAAGTTTGAATTAAAAGAAATTTTATGGCCCGGTTTTTGCATGTCCCATATTGGTTAAATACCAAGTGTGAGATGTGTATATATATGAGAACCCACTTGAAGTATGATTGAATGACTAAGCTTGAAATTCTGCCTCGAGCGTAGGGGGTACAGATCCAAACCCATCAGGGTTGGAGCGCACCTACACGATGTGGGTGACACGAAATGTTTGGACTAATCGAGCCCAAAATGCACTTACAGATATTTTAGCCCAACACGAAAGTTATTTTTTCTCAACAAACATACATAAGCTGTATTTAAAAGGACATTTTATCTTGATTTTATTTGATTCCAATCAATTTGATTTGATTAAATTTAATGGCTCCTTTAATGCAGATTTTGTATCTTTATTCATAAAAATGGGCCTACGAATATTGTAGCCCAAGATGGAAGTTATTTTTTCTCAGTAAACATACAGAATCTATTTTGAAAATGACGCTTATCTGGATTTGATTTTAATCAAATTAATTTAATGGCTCTTTTAATACAGATTTTGTAACTTTATTCATGGAAATTTCCAAAATATTTCCATCTTGAATGCCTATAAAAGCCTAAAGAATTCTTCAAAATTAAAAAAAAAACACCAATATATATGAGAACCCACTTGAAGGGTGCATGACTAAGCTTGAAACCCTGCCTCACGTGCAGTGGGGGTGCAGATCCAAACCCATCGGGGTTGGGGTGCACTCGCACGACGTAGGCAACGCGAAATGTTTAGACCGTTTGGGCCCAAAATGGGCTTGTGGATATTTTAGCCCATCACGAAAGTTATTTTTTCTTAGCAAACATACAGAATCTATTTTTAAAAGGAAATTTCTCTTGATTTTATTTGATTCCATTCAATTTGATTTGATTTTAATCAAATTGATTTAATGACTCATTTAATGTAGATTGTCTATCTCTATTCATGGAAATTTTCAAAATACCTCCATATTGAATGCTTATAAAAGCCTAAAAAATTCTTTAGAATTAAAAAAAAAATACCAACAGACTCTCTAAAATCGAGTTTATTTTGCTCTAAAAATTCTTCTCTTTTCCCCATATTTTCCAATTGTAACACCCCGAACCCGAGACCGTCACCGGAGTCGAACATGAGGTGTTAACAGACTTTAAAAACAAATTTCCCAGACACTGCCAATCTGCGTACTAGTCGCTTTAAAAATCATATCTTGAGTTCAGAAACTCGGAATCCAGTTCCGTAAATTTTCCCTAAAACTAGACTCATATGCCCATCTACATATTTTTTTCTAGAATTTTTGGTTGGGCCAATTAGTACAGTTTATTAGTCAAATTCTCCCATGTTACAGGGATCGACTACACTGACCTTTGCGCATTACAACTTGGATATCTCCCTGTACAGGGCTTCAATACTGATGCCGTTTGTTTCTATAGAAACTAGACTCAGAGAGGAATCTATACATATGTGTCTTGACTCCTAATTGTCTCTGGTTAATTTGTAATGAATTTCCAAAGTCGGAACAGGAAATCCAGAAACCGTTCTGGCCCTGTCTCACAAGAACCTGAATATCTCTTAACATACTATCAGTATGATTGTTTCGTTACTTTCCTATGAAAATAGATTCATCAAGGTTCGTTTACATAATTTATTCACTATTTAATTCCATTCCTACTATTTTTAGTGATTTTCCAAATCTACATCACTGCTGCTGTCAGCATCTGCCTTTAAGGTAGACTTTACCTATTTCATAGTTTCCATGATTCAACTAGCCCTTTTTGCATAAATAGCACAATTTATGATAGTGATTAACCATTCCCATGGCCAATCCTTGTCAAGCATATCCACACCTCTCAATAACCATATCCCTACCAAATGATTATAACATTATACTCAAACATATATAAGCCATTTTCGCATGGCTATCCAAAATTATACAAGTCCAAAGGGTCCATGACCCACAACAAACGGGTAGTCCTATACATGCCATTTCGAAGTTCAACCAAAATTGTACCAAAAGGGGGGCTTTGATAGTGTGGGCGACTTCGACTTCAAAATCCCGAGTCCGATAGCTGGAGAACCAAAATCTATAAAACAGAGAATCAAGGAGACGGAGTAAGCAATTTATGCTTAGTAAGTTTTGAGCAAGGGATTCCAGCACAACAAAAGTATAGCATTCATGTAGCTAAACGGATAATTTCATACGCACAATTTTCAATATCATACTTACTTCACATTACCAACCCTTTTATTCATACACAAAGATCAACTTAGCCAAAGGCCGGTAGCTCATTTATCAACTGAGCGAATACTTATTTGTAAGGGCTCAACTAAATTCAAGCACATACGAAACATGCCTCAATGTTGGGATGTTTCTAGAGTATTTACTGAAATTTTTACAGCAAGATCATTCATTCCCAAATCACGTACCTTCGGAATTTAACCGGATATAGCTACTCGTTCAAATGCCTTCGGGACATAGCCCGGTTATATTAACTCGCACAATTGCCTTCGGGACTTAACCCGGATTTAGTAACTCGCACAAATGCCTTCGGGCTTAGCCCGGAATTAGTATCTCGCACAATTGCCTTCAGATCTTAGTCCGGATATGGTCACTTAGCACAAAGCCTTCGGGACTTAGCCCGGACATCATTCAAATAACCATACACATTTAACAATAAATCATGGCACATTCGTATTTCGTTTTCGTTAGCAAAACTCAAACACAAGACACTTATCCTTCTTGCAATTTCGGCTCAATAGTCACACACAAAGAGCGTGATTTTAATTTGCTTAAAACATGATCTAATCAAATCATAATTTAAGCTCTTTTACTCAAGAACTTACCTCGGGTGTTGTCGAACGATTCCGATAGCTATTCGACCACTTTTTCCTTCCCTTTATCGGATTTAGTTCCCCTTTGCTCTTGAGCTTAATTAAACAAATAAATTGATTTAATCATTTGAGCATCGAAAAGAGGAACACAAGGCACTTAGCCCATACTTATACATTAGACATTAAAGTCACATATGTACGGAATCATGAATCAAACTCAACATTTTAGCTAATTTTCCCCCTTGGCCGAATTTTCTAAGCCAAGACAAAAGCATCAATATGCTTGCCTCTAACCGAATACATGCAACACCAATCTCCTTCCTATGGCCAAATATGCATGTCTATGTTGGGGCCGATTTCAACACTTAATACATTCTACAAGTATGGTCACTTGTATTGACTAAACACCCTTTTTGTTTCAAGTTCAAAACTTGGCTAATACACACATATATACACTAGTAAAGCATCCTCTCCCTTTCCATCAATTTAACACATGCATTACTCATTAATATACAAAAATTATATTCGGCCTTAGCACACAACTTGCTAGCCGATTCTTCTCCATCTAGCAACCAATGCACATATGTGCTCACTCAAAAATGCTAAAAAGAAGATTCAAGAATCATCAATCCACCATCACATGCATCATTAACAAGCTTCATATTTAGCATGCAATGGCATTAACACAAAATCTACCTAGGCCGAATTTCATCCCCATGACATAGCAAAGATTTGAACCATGGGCTAATTAGAACTCAAGCTAGCAACTAAAAACATGCATGAATCTCATGGCACAACCTCAAACATACCTTGATCTAGATACAAGTATGGCTAAACCTCCTCCTAATCCTCTTCCAAACCAAACATGAAGCAAGAACTCCTTCCTCCTTCCTTAGAATTTTCGGCCAAATGAAGATGAAAAAGGATGAACAAAATTTTCTCTTTTCTTTTCTTTAACTCACGGCAATGGGGGGGAAACAACCACACACTTTTTTTTTGTTTTCATCATATTCCCTTTCATTATTTTATGCCCATGCTCCTTATTTTATTTTTTTCCACCCATGATGCACCAACACAACATGTTTATGACATGTCTTGCCCATCACACTTGGTCCACCATGCTTGTCATGGCTGGCCACTACTAATTAGGGGGGGAATTTGACATGCAAGTCCCCCTTTTTATTTCATGCACTAATAGGTCCTTATGCTTCGACCAATCACATTTCAAAAATGTCGCACATAAGTCCTATTGACTAAATTCACATGCAATCGACTAAATCGAAGCTTGAAATTTTCACACATTCATAATTACATATTCTAGACAATAAATATCACATTCAAACATTTCGGTGACTCGGTTTAGCGGTCCCAAAACCACTTCCCGACTAGGGTCAATTTTGGGCTGTCACAACTCTCCCCCACTTAAGAAATTTTCGTCCCCGAAAATCTTACCGGTAAATAGGTTTGGGTATCGTTCTTTCATCGAGCTCTCGGTTTCCCAAGTAGCTTCCTCGATCCCGTGTTTGAGCCATAACACCTTAACTAACGGAACCCTTTTGTTTCGCAACTCTTTTACTTCACGAGCTAGGATACGAATCGGTTCTTCTTCATAACTCAAGTCAGATTGAATTTCAACTTCTGAGGGATTAATCACATGTGACGGATCGGATCTATAACATCGAAGCATCGAAACATGAAAGACATCGTGAATCTTTTCAAGTTCAGGGGGCAAAATCAATCTATACGCAACCGGACCAACTCGTTCGGAGATTTCGTACGGCCCAATGAATCTCGGGCTCAACTTGCCCTTACGGCCAAATCTGAGTACCTTTTTCCAAGGCGAAACTTTAAGAAACACTTTATCTCCCACCTGATATTCAATGTCTTTTCGTTTCAAATCCGCATACGATTTTTGACGATCTGTGGCTGCTTTCAGACTTTCACGGATTACCTTTACTTTCTGTTTGGCATCCTTAATCAAATCAACTCCGAAAATTTTACTTTCACCGAGCGCGGTCCAAAACAATGGTGTACGGCATTTACGACCGTACAAAGCCTCGTAAGGTGCCATATTAATACTTGATTGAAAACTATTGTTGTAAGCGAATTCAATCAAAGGTAAATACCGTTCCCATGAACTACTAAACTCGAGGATGCAACATCTCAACATATCCTCAAGTATCTGAATTATCCGCTCAGATTGACCATCGGTTTGGGGGTGAAAAGCAGTGCTAAAATGCAGCTTGGTACCCAAAGCTTCTTGCAATTTCCTCCAAAATCGCAAGGTGAATCTCGGATCTCTATCCGACACGATAGAAATAGGTACCCCGTGTAATCTCACAATCTGAGAAACATACAATTCGGCTAGTTTATTCAATGAAAAATCCGTACGCACGGGGATAAAGTAAGCCGACTTAGTCAGTCTATCGACAACAACCCAAATCGCATCTTTCTTACTTGCTGACAATGGCAGTCCGGACACAAAGTCCATTGTGACTCGATCCCATTTCCACTCGGGTATCATGATCGGCTGAAGTAATCCTGAAGGCACTTGATGTTCTGCTTTCACTTGTTGACATATTAAACATCTCGAAACAAAGTCGGAGATGTCTCGTTTCATACCATGCCACCAAAACCGACATTTCAAATCGTTGTACATTTTCGTACTCCCCAGGTGAATTGACATTCGGCTACAATGGGTTTCGTTCAGAATCATCGAAATGAGTTCCGAATTCCTTGGAACACACAAACGACTTCTGAACCTCAAACAATCATCATTATCAATTTGAAATTCCGATTCCTTGTTCGGAACACACTCAGCCCGTTTTGCAACCAATTCATCATCAACTTTCTAGGCTTCACGAATTTGATGAATCAATAATGGTTTGGCTTTTAATTCAGCTACTAACACATTGTCGGGTAGAACAGACAAGTGCACATTCATCGCTCGTAAAGCAAACAATGATTTCCGGCTTAAGGCGTCCGCAACCACATTAGCCTTTCCCGGGTGGTAATCAATGACAAGCTCGTAATCTTTCAACAACTCAAGCCAACGTCTTTGTCGCAGATTTAAGTCTCTTTGAGTCATCAAATATTTGAGACTTTTGTGATCCGAAAATACATGGCACTTTTCACCAAATAAGTAATGTCGCCATATTTTTAAAGCAAATACGATGGCAGCTAGTTCAAGTCATGGGTCGGATAATTTTTCTCATGTGGCTTTAATTGTCTCGACGCATAGGCCACCACTCGACCTTCTTGCATCAATACGTAACCCAACCCAAGTAGGGATGCGTCACTATAAATGACAAACTCTTTGCCTGATTCGGGTTGCACTAAAATTGGAGCTTCAGTCAAATAAGTTTTCAGTTGATCGAAACCTTTCTGACATTTCTCCGTCCATTCGAACTTAACATCCTTTTGAAGTAGCTTCGTCATTGGTGTGGCTATCGTCGAGAAACCTTTTACAAATCGTCGGTAATAACCGGCGAGCCCCAGGAAGCTCCGAACTTCGGTAATATTTCTTGGAGGTTTCCAGTTAAGTATGGCTGAAATTTTGTTCGGGTCAACTCGAATACCCGATGCGGATACCACGTGACCCTAGAAGCTAACCTCTCTTAACCAGAACTCACACTTACTGAACTTAGCATATAACTGCTTATCCCGCAAAATTTGCAACACTAGTCTCAGGTGCTCAGCATGTTCGGTCTCATCTCTTGAATAGACCAAGATGTCATCAATGAACACAACTACGAACCGATCCAAATATGGTCTGAAGATCCGATTCATCAAATCCATAAATACCGCAGGGGCATTAGTGAGCCCAAACGGCATCACTAAAAATTGTAGTGACCATATCTCGTTCTGAAGGCAGTTTTGGGTATGTCCGAATCTCGAATTGCAACTGATAATAGCCCGATCTCAAATCTATTTTTGAGAACACTGAGGCTCCCTTCAGTTGGTCGAACAAATCATCGATACGCGGTAACGGATATTTGTTCTTTATCGTCACTTTATTCAGTTGACGATAGTCAATGCACAACCTCATGGTTCCGTCCTTCTTTTTCACGAACAATACTGGTGCACCCCAAGGTGAGAAGCTTGGTCGAGCGAAACCTCTATCCGTCAATTCTTGCAACTGAGCTTTCAACTCTTTTAACTCGGTTGGTGCCATACGATACGGAGCCATCGATATCGGCGTAGTCCCAGGTGCAAGCTCAATACCAAACTCTATCTCCCGAACAGGTGGTAAACCGGTAATTCTTCAGGAAAAAACATCCGGGTATTCACAAACCACCGACACAGATTCGGGTTTCTTTTCTAATTCTTTGTCATCAAGTACATACGCAAGGTATGCTTCGCACCCTTTTCTTACATATTTCTGGGCCAACATTGAGGATATTACAGCTGGCAACCCATCCAAGTCCGTAGACTCAACTCGGATTACTTCGCTATTTGCGCACCTCAATTCAATAGTCTTGCTTTTGCCATTCACAACCGCATCATGCACGGTCAACCAATCCAAACCAAGAATAACATCAAATTCATCAAATGGCAAAAGCATCAAGTCCGCCGGAAAAAAGGAACCTCGAATTACTAGGGGACATTCCTTACACACTTTGTCGACAAGCACGTAACGACCCAAGGGATTCCGAATTACGAACTCAGTAGACTTAATAGGTAAAGTCTTACTGGATGCTAAGGTTTCACATATGTAAGAATGAGTAGAACCGGGGTCAATCAAAGCAATTACATTAGTATCAAAGAGAGTAAAAGTACCGGTAATAACATCAGGCGAAGAAACATCCTCGCGGGCACGTATAGCATAAGCTCTAGCAGGCGCACGAGCCTCAGATCTGGTCGTAGCATCTCTAGATCCTCTCTGACCACCACCAGCATTGCCCGTATTTCCAGATGGTCTACCTCGAGCAGTGGTAGCACCCGGTTTCCCACTCTGATTTACATTCTGTTCAACAACCTCGGGCAATCTTTAATGAAGTGGTCAACTGATCCGCACTTGTAACAGGAGCGGTCAGGGAATCTACAACTCCCCGAATGCCATTTACCGCAATATCGACATTTCGTTCTGTCTCGACGTTCATTCCCAACACTGGCGACTGAAGTGCCTCGTGTACCCACAGGGGGTCGATCACGATCTCGTCTAAAAAGGCCCGAAGTGCCTCTAGACCGGCCCACATCATCTCGAAATTTCTTCGATGCCTGTTGAAGAGACTTTCCCGAGGATCTTTTACGAAACTCTCCAGTTCCCACATTAACTTTTTGTTTTTCTTTTCTAAGCTCTTCGGCTTTACAAGCTCACTCGACAAGTACTACGAACTCTCGTATTTCAAGAACGCCAACGAACATTTTATATCTTCATTCAGCCATCCTCGAAGCGTTTACCATGACAGCCTCGAAGAAACACATTCCCGAGCATATACTAAGTCTAACAAATTTTCGCTCGTAATCAGTAACCGACATGGAACCTTGCTTAAGCTCAAGAAATTCCTTCGTTTTTGATCAACAAATCTCTGACTGATATACTTTTTCCGAAACTCAGTTGGAAAAACTCCCAAGTTACTTGCTCTCGGGCACAACAGAAGTCAGAGTACTCCACCAATAGTAGGCAGAATCACGTAGCAAGGAGATAGTACACTTTAGGCATTCATCGGGTGTACAAGATAGCTCATCGAGTACCCGGATAGTGTTGTCCAACCAAAATTCAGCTTGCTCGGCATCGTCGCTATCCGTAGCTTTAAATTCAGTAGCCCCATGTTTTCGGATTCTGTCAACTGGGGGCTTATTTGACCTTATTTGGTCAGTTTCCGGAGGTATTGTAGGTGCGGGGGTGGTATTTGTCGGGAAGGAGGTTGTGGAACAGCCGTATTAGTTCGAATGTATTGGTTGAACCAATCATTCATCGCTATAGAAAGCTTGTCTAGCTTCATCATTCGGGTTACTAGCATTAGGTTGAGAGTCCGCGGCGCTGTCCCTTGTGCGGGAGCAGGCCTACACTCTCAAGATCATCAGCTACCGCTCGGTCGGGATCGGGATCCATTACTATAAATAAACACATTTGCAAATGTCAGAAATCACCACACTATCAAATAATCACATAAAATGGCATGTATAGCTAGACCCAACGCATTACGGTAGTCCTAGAATCGACTAAACCGTAGCTCTGATACCAATCAAATGTAACACCCGAACCGAGACCGTCACCGGAGTCGAACACGAGGTGTTAAAGACTTTAAAAAAATAATTTCCCAGACACTGCCAATCTGCGTACTAGTCACTTTAAAAATCATATCTTGAGTTCAAAACTCGGAATCCAGTTCCGTAAATTTTCCCTGAAACTAGACTCATATGCCCATCTACATATTTTTTTCTAGAATTTTTGGTTGGGCCAATTAGTACAGTTATTAGTCAAAGTCTCCCATGTTACAGGGATCGACTACACTGACCTTTGCCATTACGACTTGGATATCTCCCTGTACAGGCTTCAATACTGATGCCGTTTGTTTCTATAGAAACTAGACTCAGAGAGGAATCTATACATATGTGGCTTGACTCCTAATTGTCTCTGGTTA
This sequence comes from Gossypium hirsutum, assembly GCF_007990345.1. Taxonomy (NCBI): domain Eukaryota; kingdom Viridiplantae; phylum Streptophyta; class Magnoliopsida; order Malvales; family Malvaceae; genus Gossypium; species Gossypium hirsutum. The sequence goes on along the minus strand of NC_053426.1, from coordinate 27,561,874 downwards.
ATTTGTAATGAATTTCCAAAGTCGGAACAGGAAATCCAGAAACTGTTCTGGCCCTGTCTCACAAGAACCTGAATATCTCTTAACATACTGTCCGTATGATTGTTTGTTACTTTCCTATGAACATAGATTCATCAAGGTTCGTTTACATAATTTATTCACTATTTAATTCCATTCCTACTATTTTAGTGATTTTCCAAATCTACATCACTGCTGCTGTCAACATCTGCCTTTAAGGTAGACTTTACCTATTTCATAGTTTCCATGATTCAACTAGCCCTTTTTGCATAAATAGCACAATTTATGATAGTGATTAACCATTCCCATGGCCAATCCTTGTCAAGCATATCCACACCTCTCAATAACCATATCCCTACCAAATGATTATAACATTTTACTCAAACATATATAAGCCATTTTCGCATGGCTATCCAAAATTATACAAGTCCAAAGGGTCCATGACCCACAACAAACGGGTAGTCCTATACATGCCATTTCGAAGTTCAACTAAAATTGTACCAAAAGGGGGGGGGCTTTGATAGTGTGGGCGACTTCGACTTCAAAATCCCGAGTCCGATAGCTGGAGAACCAAAATCTATAAAACAGAGGATCAAAGAAACGGAGTAAGCAATTTATGCTTAGTAAGTTTTGAGCAAGGAATTCCAACACAGCAAAAGTATGGCATTCATATAGCTAAACGGATAATTTCATATGCACAAATTTTCGATATCATACTTGCTTCACATTACCAACCCTTATGTACATACACAAAAGATCAACTTAGCCAAAGGCGGTAGCTCGTTTATCAACTGAGCGAATACTTATTTGTAAGGGCTCAACTAAATTCAAGCACATACGAAACATACCTCAATGTTGGGATGTTTCTAGAGTATTTACTGAAATTTTTACAGTAAGATCATTCATTCCCAAATCACGTACCTTCGGAATTTAACCGGATATAGCTACTCGTTCAAATGCCTTCGGGACATAGCCCGGTTATAGTAACTCGCACAATGCCTTCGGGACTTAACCCGGATTTAGTAACTCGCACAAATGCCTTCGGGCTTAGCCCGGAATTAGTATCTCGCACAAATTGCCCTTCCGGATCTTAGTCCGGATATGGTCACTTAGCACAAAGCCTTCGGGACTTAGCCCGGACATCATTCAAATAACCATGCACATTTAACAATAAATCATGGCACATTCGTTTTTATTTTCGTTAGCAAAACTCAACACAAGACACTTATCATTCTTGCAATTTCGGCTCAATAGCACACACAAAGAGCATGATTTTAATTTGCTTAAAACATGATCTAATCAAATCATAATTTAAGCTCTTTACTCAAGAACTTACCTCGGGTGTTGTCGAACGATTCCGATAGCTATTCGACCACTTTTTCCTTCCCTTTATCGGATTTAGTTCCCCTTTGCTCTTGAGCTTAATTAAACAAATAAATTGATTTAATCATTTGAGCATCGAAAAGAGGAACACAAGGCACTTAGCCCATATTTATACATTAGACATTAAAGTCACATATGTACGGAATCATGAATCAAACTCAACATTTTAGCTAATTTTCCCCCTTGGCCGAATTTTCTAAGCCAAGACAAAAGCATCAATATGCTTGCCTCTAACCGAATACATGCAACACCAATCTCCTTCCTATGGCCGAATATGCATGTCTATGTTGGGGCCGATTTCAACACTTAATACATTCTACAAGTATGGTCACTTGTATTGACTAAACACCCTTTTGTTTCAAGTTCAAAACTTGGCTAATACACACATATATACACTAGTAAAGCATCCTCTCCCTTTCCATCAATTTAACACATGCATTACTCATTAATATACAAAAATTATATTCGACCTTAGCGCACAACTTGCTAGCCGATTCTTCTCCATCTAGCAACCAATGCACATATGTGCTCACTCAAAAATGCTAAAAAGAAGATTCAAGAATCATCAATCCACCATCACATGCATCATTAACAAGCTTCATATTTAGCATGCAATGGCATTAACACAAAATCTACCTAGGCCGAATATCATCCCTATGACATAGCAAAGATTTGAACCATGGGCTAATTAGAACTCAAGCTAGCAACTAAAAACATGCATGAATCTCATGGCACAACCTCAAACATACCTTGATCTAGATACAAGTATGGCCAAACCTCCTCCTAATCCTCTTCCAAACCAAACATGAAGCAAGAACTCCTTCCTCCTTCCTTAGAATTTTCGGCCAAATGAAGATGAAAAAGGATGAACAAAATTTTCTCTTTTCTTTTCTTTAACTCACGGCAATGGGGGGGGGGGAAACAACCACACATTTTTTTTTGTTTTCATCATATTCCCTTTCATTATTTTATGCCCATGCTCCTTATTTTATTTTTTTCCACCCATGATGCACCAACACAACATGTCTATGACATGTCTTTCCCATCACACTTAGTCTACCATGCTTGTCATGGCCGACCACTACTAATTAGGGGGGAATTTGACATGCAAGTCCCCCTTTTTATTTCATGCACTAATGGGTCCTTATGCTTCGACCTATCACATTTAAAAAATGTCGCACATAAGTCCTATTGACTAAATTCACATGCAATCGACTAAATCGAAGCTTGAAATTTTCACACATTCATAATTACATATTCTAGACAATAAATATCACATTCAAACATTTCGGTGACTCGATTTAGCGGTCCCGAAACCACTTCCCAACTAGGGTCAATTTTGGGCTGTCACAGCTTCGGTGTCTATGTCTCTTTATCGTATAACACCCACAGAGCTGAAAGAACTGAAGGTGCAATTGTAAGATTTGTTGGATCGTGGCTTTATACGGCCTAGTATATCGCCCTAGAGAGTTCCAGTGTTATTCGTTAAAAAGAAATATGGCTCGATGCGCTCTGTATAGACTATCGACAATTGAATAAGTTGATGATTAAGAATCAGTACCCCTACCTTGTATCGATGACTTGTTTGATCAACTAAAAGGAGCTTCTATCTTTTCTAAGATTGATTTGAGATTGGGTTACTATCAGTTAAAAGTGAAAGTGACGTACCTAAGATGACATTTCGTATGCGTTATGGCCACTATGAAATTTTTGTGATGCCTTTTGGGCTGACTGATGCTTCGACAGCATTCATGGATCTCATGAATCGTATTTTTTAACTGTATTTGGATCAATTTGTAGTAGTTTTCATTAACAACATCTTGATCTATTCAAAATCTGAATCTGAGCATGAGCAACACCTCGGAATTGTTTTGCAAGTGTTACGAGAGAAACAGTTATATCGAAAGCTTACTAAGTGTGAATTCTGATTATTAGAATTTGTGTTTCTTAGACATGTTATCTCGGCAGATGGAGTTAGAGTTGACTTGAAAAAGATTGAAGCCATTGTTCAATGGAAAGCATTGAGGAATGTGTTAGAGGTTCGTAGTTTTCCTGGTTTGGTTGGTTTCTACAGAAGATTTGTAAATAGATTTTCGAAGATAGCTTTACCGATGACAAAGTTGTTGCATAAAAATGTTCAAATCATTTGGAACAATAAATTTTATAGAGTTTCGAGAAATTAAAACAGATGTTGACAGACGCGCTGGTTATAACTCTACCTGAATCGAAAAAAAATTTTGTGATCAACAGTGATGCCTCATTGAGTGGCCTCAGTTGTGTCTTGATGCAAGACGAAAAAGTGATCGTGTATGCGTCTCGTCAACTAAAAACATATGAACATAACTATCCGATGCATGACTTAGAGTTAGCTACTGTGGTCTTTGCTCTAAAAATCTGGAGACACTATTTGTACGGTGAAAAGTGTCACATCTATACTAATCACAAGAGTCTTAAATGCCCCATATCACAAAAGAAGTTGAATTTGAGACAACAACATTGGGTCAAGCTTCTAAAAGATTACGATTGTGTTGTTGATTACCATTTCGGTAAAGCTAACGTTGTAACTGACGCGTTAAGTAGCAAAACAGTCGTTAAGTTACGAGCAATGTTTAGATGATGTCAAGTTAACGAAGAAAAGAGACGGTTCAAAATGGCACACTAAAAAGTTTCAGTATTGGTGATTGTAATTGTTTGAGATTTCAAAATCGAATCTATGTTCCAAATGTTTTAGAATAAAAAGATTTGATACTTCGCGAAGCTCATGATAGTCTTTTTACTTTGCATCCTGGAGGAATGAAAATGTATCGCGACCTGCGAAAAGTGTATTGGTGGCCAACAATAAAAAGAGATGTAGTTGAGTTCGCAGCTAAATGTTTAACTTGTCAACGAGGTAAGACAAAGTATCAGGTTCCCACAGGATTACTTCAGCCGATTTCTATTCCTAAGTGGAAATGAGAACGCATCACGATGGATTTTGTAATGGGATTACCTTTATCACCGAGAAAGAAAAATATTGTGTGGGTGATTGTTGATCGACTTACAAAACTGGCTCATTTTATTGCAATCAGGACTGGTTGGTCACTTCAAAAACTTACTGAAGTTTACATTCAGGAGATTTATGAGATTACAGTGTCCCTATGTCAATCATCTCTAATCGAGATCCGCATTTCACATCGAGATTTTAGAAACAGTTGCATGAATCTCTTGGTATGAGACTCAATTTTAGTACAGCTTTTCACTCGCAGACAGACATACAATCTGAATGTATTATTAAGATTTTGAAAGATATGTTTCGCACTTGTGTAATCGATTTTGAATCAGGTTGGGAACATTATTTACCTTTGGTCGAATTCGTATACAACAATAGTTTCCAATCAAGTATTCAAATGGCCTTATACGAAACCTTATATGGTTGTAGGTGTCGAACACCTGTTTGTTGGATGAAATTGTGTGAAATAAAAGTTATTGGGTCGGAATTGATTCAAGAAATGGAAGACATTGTTAAGATGATCCAAGATAGATTGAAAAAAGCTTTTGATAGACAGAAATCATACGCAGACTTGAAATGTAGAGATATTGAGTTTGCTGTTGGTGATAAGGTGCTTCTAAAAGTGTCACATTGGAAGAAAAATCTGTGATTTGACAGAAAAGGGAAGCTGAATCCTCATTTTATTAGACTGTATGAAATCACTGAAAAAGTGAGACCAGTGGCATATCGGTTAGTTTCGCCAGAGGAATTACAGAAAATGCATGATGTTTTCCACGTTTCAATGCTTAGAAAATATCAATCGGATCCATCTCACGTTATTTCGATGGAAGAAATTAAGATTCAACCTGACTTATTTTATGAAGAAAAATCGATTGAAATTTTAGCTTACGAGATGAAAGAATTGCGTAATAAACGTGTTCCATTAGTAAAAGTTCTATGGCATAGCCATAGTGTTGAAGAAGTGGGTTAGGAACCTGAAGATACGATGAGATCTCAATATCCCCACCTCTTTTCAGGTAAATTTCGGGGACAAAATTTAATTAGTGGGGAGAATTGTAACGACCCGATAGTCACCGGTATCGAAAATGTATTTTTGGGACTCTATTTTCGTAAACCAGACTCGTAAATATTTAATTAAATATTTACGAAGTTAGTTGTGTAGCTTATTAATTTTTTGATGTTATGACAATATTAGTTAGCTTGTACTACCGTTTGCAATGTAATTAAATATTTTGATTGGTTGTAATGCTCGTGACCTTAATTCGACAACGGAGAGGGCTTAGGGGTGTTACAAAACCCATATCTCTATGTTCTTTCAACTCACATAGTCAAGACCATTCATACCAATGTATTCTTTTTTTTCCTCTGTCCCTTATACCACTAAAACCGTGCCATGATACTATTTAATTCCCCATATAAAGTTTTGGCTAGTAAGAAACGTGCCATCGAGTAAGTTGGAATGGATTGCAAAATCGACTTTATAAAAACTTCTTTACCCCCTTGAGATAGAAACCTCAAATTCCATCCATCGATTTTCTTCTTGAACCTATCTTTCAAGAGTTGAAATGCTGCTTTCTTCCATCTTTCCACCATGTTAGGTAAGCCCAAGTATCTCTCAAGATCATTTGAATACCGAACTCCCAACCTTCTTGAAATCGACTTTCAAATTTCTTCTAGAGTATTTGAGCTATAAAAAACCATTGATTTGTCATAATTTACACATTGGCCTGAACAAGATTCATATTCCTTCAAAATACCAAAAAGGGCACAACCATTGGCAGTAAATGTGAAATTTGAAGGCTCGTTTACTAGCTTTTGCCCCTTTAATCAAACCCTCATACAAAGCTAAACACATAAGGGTAGAAAGACCCTTACTGCAAATCAGAAACAAGAAAGGGATGAACGGGTCTCCTCATCTAAACTCCTTAAAAGGCCAGAAAAACTCACCCATTTTTCCATTAATGCTCACTGAATATAACACTATAGAGACACATTTTATGATAAGGTCCACCCACATTGCATGAAAACCCATACGTTCCATCATTGCCCTTATAAAGCCTCATTCAACTTGATCATAGGCCTTACTCATATCTAATTTTAATGCCATAAAACCCTTGCTCCCTGTTCTTTTCTAACGAAACGTATGCAATATTTCATAAGCAAGTAACACGTTGTCAGAAATCAAACACCCTGGTACAAACGCACTTTGGGCTTTATCAATACACAACTCCAACACCTTCTAAAAACGATTTGCTATTGCCTTAGCTATCATTTTATAGACAACACTACAAAGACTTATATGTCTAAAGTTTACCATGTTTATTGGATGTGGCACTTTGGGGATGAGTACTATATTTGTGGTGTTAATCTGATCCAACTCCAGTCTTTCATTCAAGACTCCCAAGCAGAATGAGGCTACATCCTCTCCCACAATATGCCAACATTTTTGAAAAAATAAGGCCGAAAAACCATCAACCTTCGGGGCTTCAAAAAAATTAAATCCAAATGAAATTCCTGAAATTTAGGATTAAATTGCTAATGTGACATTAAACTATTGGAAAAGGATAATATCAATGTTTCATACAATCTTTTCTCTTAATATAATATATATAATTAATTTTTCTGTAATAGTATCATTTGTTTGTCCAGATATTGTCTGTTATAGAGAGGTGACTGTTATACACCTATAACAACATGTTGTTATAGAGATATAATCTTTATAATCTTACTATAGAATCATATTGTGAATTTTCATCAAATAAAGAAAGTAATAATAATGTTCAAAAAAGAAAGAAAGTGGGAATCAAATCAACAAAATTAAAAGACGTATAACATGTGCATGTATTATTGCTTTTACGCATATTTTATTTTATATTCTTTCACATGATTAATTATAAAGTTCATAAATCTCACAAAAACAATTAAACAATGAGTTATCAAATTAAATTAATTAATTAATTATGAGTTACTAAATCCAAATAATTAATTTATAAGTGTATGATATTCCAAATTTAATCATTTATTGAAATAATATTTTAATTAATATCATTTTCATTTAATAAATGATAATTAATAGTCTTGTTTATATGAAATAACTATAATTTTACTTAAAAATTTAGACCATATATTATTATAGAGAACTGTTGAAAAATATGAAACCGGCCATTGAGTGTCAGGTAAGTGCCCACTTCTTTAGCATTGGAGTTGTGTAATGCCAATTTCCATATTGGAGTATTGGCAATTTATTGAACAATTTGAATGAGTTATATTTGGAGGATATCTAGCCTAACTTATCTTCTTTAAGTGATAAACTTTTCTTAGAGTGCAAATTGTTAGTAAAACCATTTATCTTATGGTTTTACTTGCTGAGTTCACAGGGGTGAACTTAGTGGTGAAAGTATTGATCTTCAAGGTTTGAATGTAAAGAGAATTGTCACAAGGTGTGTGATAGGTTAGATTCACTTGTTGTAACTGTTTAAGAAAGTGGATATTTCTCATTAAGCTAGGCTTCACAAACATAGGAAAATCGAACTGCGTAAACAATTCCTCTGTGTTAATCTTGTTTACTATTTCTCGGTTTGGTGCTAGAAAAATGTCCACTTCCCTGTCATTTATTCCAAGCACTTAGGGCCAGTTCTTCATTGCTTTTGAAAAGTGCTGTGGAAAAGTGCTTTTGAGAAGTGCTTTTGAAAAGTTTAGTTTAAAATTTGAGTCTTTAGCATGGCTGTCAAAAAGAGCTTTTGAGAAATAAAATGTCTATTTTAGGCATGTTATTATCAAGTAACAAATATGCATTTAAATAATTTTTAAATTAGTTAATATTATTATATTTTAGTAAGAATATAAAAAATATTATAACTTGTTAATATTTTAATATATGAAATATAAATTTTAAATATTTTTAAGCAATAAATATTAATTATTTATAAAATTTAATTAGAATATATAAACTATATTTTAAATATTTAAATAAAACCATTAAATATTTGTAATTAGTATTTTTTAAAAATATTTTTTTTATTTTTAATTAATGATTTTAACACAATTGTAATTAAGCACAAAAAAAAAGAAAAATACTATGTTATTGGAGGGGTGAAAAAGTAATTAAGCACCAAAAGTGCTTTTGGGAGAGGAAAAGCTAAAATTTTTAGCTTCTCTTTTTCAGCTCCTTTTCAGAAGTCTAAAAATTTCAGCCAAAAACAGCTTGTTCTTCACAGCTTTTCTTTCAAAAGTGCTTTTGGAGTCAAAAATGTTTTTTTTAAGCAATGAAGAACTGGCCCTTAGTCAAATCATTGGCAACATGTAACACCACATACCCAAGCTACAAGATGCTACATTCGTTTTCGGAGCAACTACGGCCAATTACAACACAATTTAACTATTTATGTATATTTGTAAGTGTATTACGCATTCACAATATATTATATAATCATTTCTGGGTCTTATACGAGCTTATGAAAGCTCTTCTGCTAACTTGAGGTCAAATAAGAACTAAAATATAAAGATTTCAAAATGTCAAGTTGATGTTGCAACTCCAAGGATTCCAGGTCAAATCATACTCACTGTTTATAATCTTGCAACCTCAAGTGCATCTAATTATAACGAGATTTTGGTAGAATTACCATTTTTTATGGTCATATCTTTCTTTTAGACTATTCCATAATTCAAGTGGATCCTTTATAGTCAAATATTATGTTTTTAGTCCTTCATGAAGATGATGACAGAGAAAAATCATAACTTGAGCTTTATCCTGTTTAGATGACTCAATACATTGTATAATTATATTCTCAATACCTTTAGCATCTAGGTGAATTTTAACATCTAGCACCATTGGCAAATAATTCTTATCCGATATGTCAAAGGCCTTAAATTCGAGTTTTGCAAAATTTAACATGGTAACAATTAATATAAAATAATGATTATTATTAAGTTATAAAATGAATCAATAGTAATTAAAAAAAATCGAAAGTAGCAATATACCATTTTTTTTATTTGTATAAGATTCCAAGAATTGCTACTATTAGATAAAATTTGTTATTCATTAAAAGATTACGAATGTAATGAGTTCATTTTATAATGGTATAAAAGTTGTTAGGTTACTCCCATTCTATTAGTATATATTTGATTAATTATTTTAAAAGTATATGTAACACCCCTTACCCGAGACCATCGCCAGAATCGAGTACAAGATGTCATCCAACTTAACTTACCAATTCGGAGTATAAAAAATTGCTTTTAAAATTAAATTCACTGTCCACAACAAAACTGTCCACCTACGCGACTGTCACTAATTTAATTATATCTCGAGTTACGAAACTCAAAATTTAAATCCATAAATTTTCACTAAAACTAGACTCATATACCTTCTTACCATAAAATTTTTAGAATTTTTGGTTTAGCAAATTAGTACAGTTTATTAATTAAAGTCTCCCCTGTTTCACTACTCGACAGTTCTGCCCTCTTGGCACTAAAAATCAATTATCTCATTGTACAGAATTCATATTGTAACACCCCGAACCCGAGACCGACACCGGAGTCGGACACGAGATGTTAACAAACTTTGAAAAATTTTTCCAGACACTGCCCAGTCTGAGTACTAGTCGCTTCAAAAATCATATCTTGAGTTTCACAACTCGAAAATCAGTTTTGTGATTTTTCCCTGAAACTAGACTCATGTCCCCACCTATGTATTTTTTTCTAGAATTTTTGGTCAGGCCAATTAGTACAGTTTATTCGTCAAAGTCTCCCATGTTACAGGGGTCGACTACACTGACCTTTTCCCATTACGACTTGGATATCTCTCTGCACAGAGCTTCAATACTGATGCCGTTTGTTTCTATGGAAACTAGACTCAGAGAGGAATCCATACATATATGGTATGACCCCTAATTATCTCTGGTCAATTTATAGTGAATTTCCAAAGTCGGAACAGGGAATCCAGAAACTGTTCTGGCCCTGTTCCACAAGAACCCGAATATCTCTTACTGTACTGTTCATATGATTGTTTCGTTACTTTCATATGAAAGTAGATTCATCAAAGTTCGATTACGTAATTTATTCACTATTTAATTCCACTCCTACTAATTCTTGTGATTTTTCCAATCCACACCACTGCTGCTGTCAGCCTCTGTTTTCAAAGTAAACCTTACCTATTTTCGGGGTTTCATGGACCAACTAGGGCCTTGTCATACATATGCCCACATATGATCATACTTAGCCATTCCAATGGCTGATCATTTGCTCAACACTTCCATTCCAACTATAGTTACATCATGAAACCATCTATACATTCATAAACACGAATGGTCTAATGCCATACTCCACTTCTACAAGCCATTTTCGCATGGCTGTACACTTATACATTTCATAAAGTACTCGAAAAACAACAATGGGTAGTCCTATACATGCCATATCAAAATTCAACCAAAATAGTACCCAAAAGAGCCTTTGATAGTGTGGGCGACTTCGACTTCAAGATCCCGAGTCCGATAGCTGGAGAACCAAAAATCTATAAAGCAGAGGAGCAGTGTAACGAGTAAGCAATTTATGCTTAGTAAGTTTTGAGCAAGGAATTCCAGCATAAACAAAGAATAACACACATTTAGCTAAACGGAATATTTCATAATACGCAATTTACCGATACCAAACTTGCTTCACAACATTAACAACCCTTATGTACATACACAATAGACTAACTTAGCCGAAGGCCGGTAGCTCGTTTATCAACTGAGCGAACATTTATTTGTAAGGGCTCGATTAAATTCAACACATACGTAACATATCCCCATATTGGGATGTTTTTCGAGTATTCGCTGGAATTTTACAGCAAGCTCATTCATTACCAAATCACGTACCTTCGGGATTTAACCGGATATAGCTCCTCGTTCAAATGCCTTCGGGACATAGCCCGGTTTTAGTAACTCACACAATGCCTTCGGGACATAACCCGGATTTAATAACTCGCACGAATGCCTTCGAAACTTAACCCGGATTTAGTATCTCGCACAAAGGCCTTCAGGGCTTAACCCGGAATTTGTATCTCGCACAAATGCCTTCGGATCTTAGTCCGGGTATATTCACTTAGCACAAAGCCTTCGGGACTTAGCCCGGACAGCATTCAATTAATCATGCACATCTAACAATAATTCATGGCACATTCATATTTCATTTTCATTTGCGAAACTCAAACACAAGGCACATATCGTCCTTGCACATTCGGCTCAATAGCCACACATAGAGCATGATTTAATCACATCGTAATTTAAGCTCTCTTACTCAAGAACTTACCTCGGGTGTTGTCGAACGATTCCGCTAGCTATTCAACCACTTTTTCCTTCCCTTTATCGGATTTATTTCCCCTTTGCTCTTGAGCTTAATTAAACAAATAAATTGATTTCATCATTTAGGCATCAAAAAGATGAACACAAGGCACTTAGCCCATATTTATACATTAGACATTAAAGTCTCATACATGCAAAAATCATACATCAACACAACATATTAGCTAATTTCTTTCCCCTTGGCCGAATATGCATGTCTATTTTTGGGGTCGATTTCAACACTTAATACACACATATACACACTAGTAAAGCATCCTCCCCCTTTTCATCAATTTAACACATGCATTGCTCATTAACATGCAAAGTTACATTCGGCCTTAGCACACATCTTGCTAGCCGATTCTTCTCCATTTAGCAACCAATGCACATATGTGCTCACACAAAAATGCTAAAAAGGAGGTTCAAGAATCATCAAGCCATCATCACATGCATCATTAACAAGCTTCATATTTTGCATGCAATGGCATTAACACAACCTCTACCTAGGCCGAATCTTAACTCATCCTCATGCCTCATCACCACAACATCAAACACAACCAAGAATGATGCATCCATGGTCAAGTGCCAATTCCATCACATAGCAAGATTTAGACCATGGGCTAGGTAGAACTCAAGCTAACAACTAAAACATGCATGCATCTCATGGAACATCAGCAAACATACCTTAGCCTAGCTACATGCATGGCCGAATCTATTCACCTTTCTTCTTCTTTCCTCCTTAAAATTTTTGGCCAAGGATGAACCAAAGGATGAGAAAATTTTTTCTTTGTTTTTCTTTCTAATTTAGGCTAAATGAAGGTGAGAAAAGGATGAACAAAGATCTTCTCCTCTCTTTTCTTTAGCTCACGGCAATGGGGGGGGAAAGAATCAACTACACACTTTTTTTTTGTGTATTCATCATACTCCTTTTCATTATTTAATTTCCATGCCTATTATTTTATTTTTTTCCACCCATGATGCACCAACAAAACATGTCTATGACATGTCTTGGCCATCAAACTTGGTCTACCATGCTTGTCATGGTCGGCCACTACTAGTAGGGGGGAATTTGACATGCAAGTCCCCCCTTTGTCCACATGCACTAATAGGTCCTCACACATTGACCTATCACATTTTAGAATTTTCTCACATAAGTCCTATTGACTAAATTCACATGAATCAACCAAATTGAAGCTTGAAATTTTCACACATTCATAATTACATATTCTAGACAATAAGTATCACATTCAAACATTTCGGTGACTCGGTTTAGCGGTCCCGAAACCACTTCCCGACTAGGGTCAACTTTGGGCTGTCACAACTCTCCCCCACTTAAGAAATTTTCGTCCCCGAAAATCTTACCGGTAAATAGGTTTGGGTATCGTTCTTTCATCGAGCTCTCGGTCTCCCAAGTAGCTTCCTCGATCCCGTGTTTGAGCCATAACACCTTTACTAGCGGAACTCTTTTGTTTCGCAACTCCTTCACTTCACGAGCTAGGATACGCATCGGTTCTTCCTCATAGCTCATGTCGACTTGAATTTCAACCTCTAATGGGCTAATTATATGCGATGGATCAGATCGATAGCGTCGAAGCATCGAAACATGAAAGACGTCATGAATCTTTTCAAGCTCTGGGGGCAAAATCAATCTATACGCAACCGGACCAACTCGTTCGGAGATTTCGTACGGCCCAATGAATCTTGGGCTCAACTTGCCCTTACGGCCGAACCTGAGTATCTTTTTCCAAGGTGAAACCTTAAGGAACACTTTGTCTCCCACCTGATACTCGATGTCTTTTCGTTTCAAATTTGCGTACGACTTTTGACGATCCGTGGCTACCTTCAGACTTTCACGGATTACCTTTACTTTCTGTTCAGCATCTTTAATCAAATCAACTCCGAAAATTTTACTTTCACCGAGCTCGGTCCAAAATAATGGTGTACGGCATTTACGATCGTACAAAGCCTCGTAAGGTGCCATCTTAATACTTGATTGAAAACTATTGTTGTAAGCGAATTCAATCAAAGGTAAATACCGTTCCCATAAACTACTGAACTCGAGGATGCAACATCTCAACATATCCTCAAGTATCTGAATTATCCGCTCGGATTGACCATCGGTTTGGGGGTGAAAAGCAGTGCTAAAATACAGCTTGGTACCCAGAGCTTCTTGCAATTTCTTCCAAAATTGTGAGGTGAATCTCGGATCTCTATCCGACACGATAGAAACAGGTACCCCGTGTAATCTCACAATTTGATAAACGTACAATTCAGCTAGTTTATCCAATGAAAATCCGTACGTACGGGGATGAAATGAGCCGACTTAGTCAGTCTATCAACAACAACCCATATCGCATCCTTCTTACTTGCTGACAAGGGCAGTCCGGAGACAAAGTCCATTGTGACTCGATCCCATTTCCACTCGGGTATCATGATCGGCTGGAGTAATCCTGAAGGCACTTGATGTTCCGCTTTCACTTGTTGACATATCAAACATCTCGAAACAAAGTCGGAGATGTCCCGTTTCATACCATGCCACCAAAATTGACGTTTCAAATCGTTGTACATTTTCGTACTCCCCGGGTGAATTGACATTCGGCTACAATGGGCTTCGTTCAAAATCATCGAAATGAGTTCCGAATTCCTTGGAACACACAAACGATTTCTGAACCTCAAACAATCATCATCATCAATTTGAAACTCCGATTCCTCGTTCGGAAAATACTTAGCCCATTTTGCAACCAATTCATCATCGACTTTCTGAGCTTCACGAATTTGGTGAGTCAATAATGGTTTAGCTTTTAATTCAGCTACTAACACATTGTCTGGTAGAACAGACAAATGCATGTTCATCGCTCGTAAAGCAAACAATGACTTCCGGCTTAAGGCGTCCGCAACCACGTTAGCCTTTCCCGGGTGGTAATCAATGACAAGCTCGTAATCTTTCAACAACTCAAGCCAACGTCTTTGTCGCAGATTCAAGTCTCGTTGAGTCATCAAATATTTGAGACTTTTGTGATCCGAAAATACATGGCACTTCTCACCAAACAGATAATGTCGCCATATTTTTAAAGCAAACACGATGGCAGCTAGTTCGAGATCATGGGTCGGATAATTCCTCTCGTGTGGCTTCAATTGTCTCGACGCATAGGCCACGACTCGACCTTCTTGCATCAATACGCAACCCAACCCAAGTAGGGATGCGTCACTATAAATGACAAACTCTTTACCTGATTCGGGTTGCACCAAAATTGGAGCTTCAGTCAAATGAGTTTTCAGTTGGTCGAAACTTTTCTGACATTTCTCCGTCCACTCGAACTTAACATCCTTTTGAAGTAGCTTCGTCATTGGTGTGGCTATCATCGAGAAACCTTTCACAAATCGTCGGTAATAACCGGCGAGCCCCAAAAAGCTCCGAACTTCAGTAATATTTCTCGGAGGTTTCCAGTCAAGTATGGCTGAAATTTTGTTCGGGTCAACTCGAATACCCGACGTGGATACCACATGACCAAGAAGCTAACCTCTCTTAACCAGAACTCACACTTACTGAACTTAGCATATAACTGCTTATCCCGCAAATTTGCAGCACTAGCCTCAGATGCTCAGCATGTTCGGTCTCATCTCTTGAATAGACCAAAATGTCATCAATGAACACAACTACGAACCGATCCAAATACGGTCTGAAGATCCGATTCATCAAATCCATAAATACTGCAGGGGCATTAGTGAGCCCAAACGGCATCACTAAGAATTCGTAGTGACCATATCTCGTTCTGAAGGCAGTTTTAGGAATATCTGAATCTCGAATTCGCAACTGATAATAGCCCGATCTCAAATCTATTTTTGAGAACACTGAGGCTCCCTTCAGTTGGTCGAACAAATCATCGATGCGCGGCAACTGATATTTGTTCTTTATCGTCACTTTATTCAGCTGACGATAGTCAATGCACAACCTCATGGTTCCGTCCTTCTTTTTCACGAACAATACTGGTGCACCCCAAGGTGAGAAACTTGGTCGAGCGAAACCTCTATCCGTCAGTTCTTGCAACTGAGCTTTCAACTCCTTTAACTCGGTTGGTGCCATACGATACGGAGCTATCGAAATCGGCGTAGTCCAGGTACAAGCTCAATACCAAACTCTAACTCCCGAACAGGTGGTAAACCCGGTAATTCTTCCGGAAAACATCCGGGTATTCACAAACCACCGGCACAGATTCGGGTTTCTTTTCTAATTCTTTGCCATCAAGTACATACCAAGGTATGCTTCGCACCCTTTTCTTACATATTTCTGTGCCAACATTGCTGATATTACAGCTGGCATCCCCTCCAAGTCCGCAGACTCAATTCGGACTACTTCGTTATTTGCGCACCTCAAATCAATAGTCTTGCTCTTGCAATTCACAATCGCATCATGCGCGGTCAACCAATCCAAACCAAGGATAACATCAAATTCATCAAACGGCAAAGCATCAAGTCCGCCGGAAAACAGGAACCTCGAATTTCCAGGGGACATTTCTCACACACTTTGTCGACAAGCACGTAATGACCCAAGGGATTTGACACCGAATTACAACTCAGTAGACTCAATAGGTAAAGTCTTACTGGATGCTAAGGTTTCACATATGTAAGAATGAGTAGAACCGGGGTCAATCAAAGCAATTACATTAGTATCAAAGAGAGTGAATGTACCGGTAATAACATCAGGCGAAGAAGCATCCTCCGGGCACGTATAGCATAAGCTCTAGCAGGCGCACGAGCTTCGGATCTGGTTATATCATCTCTAGATCCTCTCTGACCACCACTAGCATTGCCCGTATTTCCAGATGGTCTACCTCGAGCAGTGGTAGCACCCGGTTTCCCACTCTGATTTTCATTCTGTTCAAACAACCTCGGCAATCTTTAATGAAGTGGTCAACTGATCCGCACTTGTAACAGGAGCGGTCAGGGAATCTACAACTCCCCGAATGCCATTTACCGCAATATCGACACTTCGTTCTATCTCGACGTTCATTCCCAACACTGGCGACCGAAGTGCCTCGTGTACCCACAGGGGTCGATCACGATCTCGTCTAAAAAGGCCCGAAGTGCCTCTAAACTGGCCCGCATCATCTCGAAATCTCTTCGATGTCTGTTGAAGAGACCTTCCGAGGATCTTTTACGAAACTCTCCAGTTCCCTCATCAACTCTTTGCTTTTCTTTTCTAAGCTCTTCGGCTTTACAAGCTCGTTCAACAAGTACCACGAACTCTCGTATTTCAAGAACGCCAACGAACATTTTTATATCTTCATTCAGCCATCCTCGAAGCGTTTACACATAATAGCTTCGGACGAAACACATTCCCGAGCGTATTTGCTAAGTCTAACAAATTTTCGCTCGTAATCAGTAACCGACATGGAGCCTTGCTTAAGCTCAAGAAATTCCTTCCGTTTTTGATCAACAAATCTCTGACTGATATACTTTTCCGAACTCAGTTTGGAAAACTCCCAAGTTACTTGCTCTCGGGGCACAACAGAAGTCAGAGTACTCCACCAATAGTAGGCAGAATCACGTAGCAAGGAGATAGCAACTTTAGGCATTCATCGGGTGTACAGATAGCTCATCGAGTACCGGATAGTGTTGTCCAGCAAATTCAGCTTGCTCGCATCATCGCTATCCATAGCCTTAAATTCAGTAGCCCATGTTTTCGGATTCTATCAACTGGGGCTTATTTGACCTTATTTGGTCGTTACCGGTGGTATTGTAGGTGCGGGGGTAGTATTTGTCGGGAATGGAGGTTGTGGAACAGCCATATTAGTTCGAATGTATTGGTTGAACCAATCATTCATCACGCTATAGAATGCTTGTCTAGCTTCATCATTCGGATTACTAGCATTAGGTTGAGAGTCTGCCGGCACTGTCCTTGTGCGGGAGCAGGCGCTACACTCTCAAGATCATCAGCTACTCTCGGTCACGATCGGGATCCATTACTATAAACACATTTACAATTGTCAGAAATCACCAACTATCAAGTAATCACATAAAATGGCATGTATAGCTAGACCAACACATTACAGTAGTCCTAGAATCGACTAAACCATAGCTCTGATACCAATTTAATGTAACACCCCGAACCTGAGACCGACACCGGAGTCGGACACGAGATGTTAACAACTTGAAAATTTTTCCAGACACTGCCAGTCTGAGTACTAGTCGCTTCAAAAATCATATCTTGAGTTCACAACTCGAAAATCAGTTTTGTGATTTTCCCTGAAACTAGACTCATGTCCCACCTATGTATTTTTTCTAGAATTTTTGGTCAGGCCAATTAGTACAGTTTATTAGTCAAGTCTCCCATGTTACAGGGGTCGACTACACTGACCTTTTCCCATTACGACTTGGATATCTCTCTGCACAGAGATTCAATACTGATTCCGTTTGTTTCTATGGAAACTAGACTCAGAGAGGAATCCATACATATATGGTATGACCCTAATTATCTCTGGTCAATTTATAGTGAATTTCCAAAGTCGGAACAGGGAATCCAGAAACTGTTCTGGCCTGTTCCACAAGAACCCGAATATCTCTTACTGTACTGTTCATATGATTGTTTCGTTACTTTCATATGAAAGTAGATTCATCAAAGTTCGATTACGTAATTTATTCACTATTTAATTCCACTCTACTAATTTTGTGATTTTTCCAATCCACACCACTGCTGCTGTCAGCCTCTGTTTTCAAAGTAAACCTACCTATTTCGGGGTTTCATGGACCAACTAGGGCTTGTCATACATATGCCCACATATGATCATACTTAGCCATTCCAATGGCTGATCATTTGGCTCAACACTTCCATTCCAACTATAGTTACATCATGAAACCATCTATACATTCATAACACGAATGGTCTAATGCCATCTCCACTTCTACAAGCCA